>NW_026732069.1:0-142500 GCF_028476545.2 Physella acuta | reverse complement strand
GAGTTTCTGGAACCAGCACGCGTCAGGAAGATCTTCCCTGAGTCTTGGCTCTGGACTGAAGTTTATGTTGGGTAAAATGGGTTGTTGGTGTAGCGAAATAGGTTGTTAGTGTAGCTAAATGGGTTCTTGGTGTAGCGAAATGGGTTGTTGGTGTAGCTAAATGGGTTGTTGGTGTAGCGAAATGGGTTGTTGGTGTAGCGAAATGGGTTGTTGGTGTAGCTAAATGGGTTGTTGGTGTAGCGAAATGGGTTGTTAGTGTAGCTAAATGGGTTGTTGGTGTAGCTAAATAGGTTGTTGGTGTAGCTAAATGGGTTCTTGGTGTAGCGAAATGGGTTGTTGGTGTAGTAAAATGGGTTGTTAGTGTAGCTAAATGGGTTGTTGGTGTAGTAAAATAGGTTGTTGGTGTAGCGAAATGGGTTGTTAGTGTAGCTAAATGGGTTGTTGGTGTAGCTAAATGGGTTGTTGGTGTAGTAAAATGGGTTGTTGGTGTAGCTAAATGGGTTGTTAGTGTAGCTAAATGGGTTGTTGGTGTAGCTAAATGGGTTGTTGGTGTAGTAAAATGGGTTGTTGGTGTAGCTAAATGGGTTGTTAGTGTAGCTAAATGGGTTGTTGGTGTAGCGAAATGGGTTGTTGGTGTAGCGAAATGGGTTGTTAGTGTAGCTAAATAGGTTGTTGGTGTAGCTAAATGGGTTGTTGGTGTAGTAAAATGGGTTGTTGGTGTAGCTAAATGGGTTGTTAGTGTAGCTAAATGGGTTGTTGGTGTAGCGAAATGGGTTGTTGGTGTAGCGAAATGGGTTGTTGGTGTAGCAAAATGAGTTGTTTATGTTTCAAATTTTTAGTCCATATCCTGCGCTTGGTTGTTTTTTGTTATTGAAAAGTTTTAGGCTCATATAAATACTTTTTATATGATATTTGTGTTATTAATATGAGTCTCTCTTTGATATTTACACCAAGCTTATTATAAATATACCTCGATTTTGATTGTGGATTCGTTTGAACACCCCCCCCCCCCCCCCACACACACACACAACCATACCCACCACTTTAACCCATTAATCAGAGCAGAGTTTTATACATTATAACCATAGTTTAATTTTTAAATGTCCACATGGCTTTCTGAGTATTCTTTTTACCTTTCTATTTGTTCCTAGATACAGGGCGGAACTAGTATTTCGCCAAACCCGTCAACGCTAAAGGGGGAGGGAGGCAGAGGTTTAGAGGGCCCGCTGCCGACCACATAATTTATTATTATTATTAACAAATATGTTTTCGCCTTGATGATTGTTTTTTTTAAAGAATATTATAGCTGCGGTTGAATATCTTTATTCTTAGGTCACTTTACCACGCTCTTGTGCATTTTTCCCACGTTTTCTTTAACTTGCTTTCGCGTCTGTTTGTCTTTCCATCAAATCTTGCGATCGAAATTTCGGGCACTTCCCAGTTAGCTAGCGCACTGAAATTTTCAGAGAAGCTTTGTTTCCGATGACAATACAATATTCAAGTATTATTATTACTAAATTAATCCATGGAAAAATTTTATTGATCATTTTAGACTCCTATTGATTTGTACAAAAAGGGACATAACCTAGTAATTGTAATTTGATAAAAACAAGGTTCGGTACTTTCCCTCTTCTGGCTTACTGTTCAATCAGAAAACGTGGGTTTTTTTTAATTTTTTAAATGATAATTATTTTTACCATTTGTTATTAAACCATTTCGAAATCTGAGTCCTTTTCACGTAAGTCAAACATACTCTGTCACCAGCAACATTGTATGGAAAAGTAAATTGCGCGAGAGGCCGAGAGATATCTATGCGACTGACTTTCGTGGTTCTTTGTAGCGTTGATCCATTGTACATGTTAAAATGTAAACACGTATGTTTGTTATATTGGTTGAATTATTATCCTCAACTTTCAATTTCTTATTCAAATATTAAAATAGTAAATATGGTAGCAATAATTCTGTTTTTATGTAAGCTTACTTAATTTTTGCTTGTACAAGAAATGTGCAGTAAACTTGTATAATTTGAATCATCTTCCTTGAATGAGTTTTATTATAGTATAGGCTTTGGGAAAACTACTTGCGACCAACCCTAATTCAGCACTATTTAAATTTACGTAAATCGGTGCTTTGTTGTCTATTTCAACGGTCATAGGACTAACATTTGTTTAAATATTGGAGTGGTGAGGGACATAAGTACTACTTGAATCATCAGTCAAGCCGCTGTAGGGGCCTCCACCGGCGGCTTTGTAATCCGGAGGCTCATATATAAGGACTAAATCCCATACATTCGTTTAAAATATTATCTTAAAGATACGTCGGGCTACTACAGTGGATGACTGAATCTAAGCACTAAATGCAACTGTCACCCGTGCAGTAATGTAACCGGTGGCTTCAAAGAATATATATATATATATATATATATATATATATATATATATATATATATATATATATATATATATATATATATATATATATATATATATATATATATACTGTCTCTGCAACCTTATCCTACCTCTTATATATATATATATATATATATATATATATATATATATATATATATATATATATATATATATATATATATATATATATATATATATATTTATATATATATATACTGTCTCTGCAACCTTATTCTACCTCTTATATATATATATATATATATATATATATATATATATATATATATATATATATATATATATATATATATATATATATATATATATATATATATATATATATACTGTCTCTGCAACCATATTCTACTTCTTGGCCTGTCTGCCCCCGATGGTTCCATCTTCTCTCTCGCATCTTCTGTCTCTCAGCTCACATCATTTCGCTCTACATCTTCTGTCTCTCAGCTCACATCATCTCGCTCTACATCTTCTGTCTCTCAGCTCACATCATTTCGCTCTACATCTTCTGTCTCTCAGCTCACATCATCTCGCTCTACATCTTCTGACTCTCAGCTCACATCATCTCGCTCTACATCTTCTGTCTCTCAGCTCACATCATCTCGCTCTACATCAGGGGTCTCCAAACTTTTCAGCCCGAGGGCCGCATTAACTATCAAATATTAGTTCGGGGGCCAGAGTTTCTTCCAGGCATCTCTTCGGGATAGCTGAAATGCCTTTAGTTGGGTGTATAGAAACTATATTTCCCTCTCTTATACTTATAGTTATGGGTTCAGAAAATTTCAATGACTAGTTATGTTTGCAGCAGAGGCCAATTGCTATACCCATTCTTCACCAGACATTTATGGACGTGGCTTGCCTACTTTCCAGGAAGTCACCTATTTCCTTTCTTAACTTAAATACTCTGCTCAGAAGTTTCTCACAACTTAGCCATCGTACTGCTGTGTAATATAGTAAATATTGCGATTCTGTGTTTGTATCTTTCAACATGTCGCTAAACTATCTAGGGTTAAGCCCATATGACCTTATTAAATTCACCATCTTCGTTAGAGTATTCAGTACACAGCTTAAGTCCATATATTTAGCACACAAAGCTTGCCGTTTTCTCCAATGTCTGCAAAACGGCGGGCAATGGTATTGCAACCAAAGCTACATTTTCAAATTATTTTGAATTTTCTGGGCAAAGTTCCTTAGCCACCTCCAAGAAACATTTTTTCCCGTGGACAAAAAGATCTCCGCGGACGGATGAGAGGACCTCGCGGGCTGCATACGGCCCGCGGGCCGTAGTTTGGAGACCCCTGCTCTACATCTTCTGTCTCTCAGCTCACATCATCTCGCTCTACATCTTCTCTCTCGCTCGACCCAAAAGTATCGCCGCTTATATGCACATCCTGACACACCCAGCTGAACATCCGGTGTTGTCAACAATGTCAAACTATTTTTTTCAGTTTGCGCTTTTTTCGTAGCGCTTTTTTCCGTTGCGCATCTTTCGGGGAACCTACTTTGACATTTTGGTCCAAATATGTTGTTTTAAAATACATTTTTCTGTATTCAGTAGGACTTTCACTTGCCTTTAACACAGATCGAACGGCTCAGCCTCCATCACAGCCACTGTACCAGACACCATTACGTCATGGGTGGTCAGCGCCTTCGCCATCAACTCAAAATTAGGTCTAGGCGTGGCCCCAACACAAGCTCACGTGAGTCTATAAATAATTCAGCAAATCGAGTAGGAGAAATTTTCAAGATAAATAGGTTCAGCTCAATGTTTTATCAAGTTCCTGGTCATAAAAATTATAAGACAAGGAAGAAAAATTGCATGCTTAGATTTTACAAAAAGGCCTTGCGCTACAAATGTGGTATCTGCACTTACACACAGTGGAATGCATTGAACATCACTCACACACTGAGGTAGCCTATCACCTAGGTAGCCTGCCAACTGCACTGACTAAATATCTGAGTTTAAAAAAAAAAACATTTTAAAAAATTCTCTATATTCTCTATAAGTTTCACGTCATTATCTGCTCCAGCTGAAAGTCTTCCGACCGTTTTTTGTCAGCCTCAACCTCCCCTACTCTGTGACTCGTGGTGAGCAGCTGGCACTTCAAGCAAACGTCTTCAACTACCTGCCAGACGATATGCAGGTGGGAAAAGACGGTTTATATATAACAGATATATATATATATATATATATATATATATATATATATATATATATATATATATATATATATATATATATATATATATACATATATATATATATATATAAACACAGCAGTCATTTACAGATTTTTTTTTAAAGCGGCCAGCGCAGGGCCTGGTATTGACAACTAGTATATTTGTATATTGTCTCGGAATATTGAAACAAAACCTTGAGCTCCATAAAGTCACATAATTGTCTAATTTTTTATTTACATTTAGGTACGAGTGACGCTGGCCGAGTCTAAACGTTTCCACAACATTTTTATCGACGCCACAGGAAACCAGGAGCTGAAACAGGTTGATGTTGTACAGGAGGTTATGGTAAGAACTTTCTTTTGGTTGTTGCTATTCTAGTTTTTTAAAAAAGAAATTTGTAGTATAAGTAGTTTGTAAATTACTAGCATGTTTCAAATTCCTAAAGTAAAAATTCGAAACTACAAATATTAAAACTATTATCTGTTTTCGAAAAGCAGATTTTATAAAATAAAAAACAATTCTAAAATGCTTACTTTTGAAGGTCAAGGCTGGTGAGGCCAAGTCTGTGTATTTCCCCATCGTCCCTGCCGACCTTGGTAGAATTGACGTGGAGGTCAAGGCCCAATCCACCAAGGCCGCTGACGCTGTGCGCAGACAACTCCTGGTTGAGGTAAGATGGGATTATCCGTTACATGGATATAAAAATATCTAGAAATAATCAAGAAATAACTTAATTAACAGGATGAAAAATCAAACATTGTTCACACCCATCTAGTCCCCTTTAAGAACTAAATAACAGTGGGGATATATTGACAGGGGGTTAATGATCTTGGAAGTAGTAATAGTCGGGGTGATGATAGCTGGATTAGTGACGAGAGATAGATGTCCTACAGTCGTATCGACCATAATTTAATGAGCTTGTCAATCCATAGGCTGAAGGCGTCCCCAAACAATACAACGTTCCTGTCATCATCGACCTGACCGAAGGCAAAACAACTTTCTCAAAGACCATTGACCTCACGCTGCCTGCAAACGTAGTCAAGGGATCTGAGCTTGTTAGAATTTCAGCTGTTGGTAGGTTTTTGTAGTTTGATGCGTCGCTATAGAGTGGAGAAATGCAACAGGAATCTTAGTTGTCAGTATATTGCGGAAGCAAAACATAACTGGTGTCGGGGGTGGGGTGGGGGAGGAGGAGACAGGAACCTCGGTTGTCATTATGCAGTGATAACCATAGGCGTAGCCTATGCCTATGGTCAGCGTGGTCAAGTCGGTAAAGCTGATGGTTGCTAAACAGAAAAGTCTCGAGTTCGAACTCTCGGACAGATGACGCTCGTTAGCTGGGGACAGCCACTCTTCTAGAAGCGACAACTCTAAAATCAAACAACTGCTGCTTTGGAGTTTGTTCTTGGTTGGACAAAGGCTATGGAAACAAATCCGAAAAGTAAAGCAGGCTGAAAATCAGAGTCAATGGCCTAAATGGCGCATAACCAGTTGACACGTAACTTAAATGTGTTGAACACTAAAATTAAGAATGAATAAGTAGAGGAAAAAGAGACGTAGCTAAGAGGTGGATGTAAACTGTCGGTGGATAATCTGTACACATTTCAGTAGTATTGTTCAGGGTTTGGAAATGGGGTGGGGATGTAAATAGGGACCTCAGTTTCTGGTAGATAAAAGTCAGACATACATAAGCGTAACTATGGGCTTGGGATTTATTTTAGAAATTGGTTGTTCTTGACAGTCAGGGCGTTGATAGAAGTTTTGCTCAGAAAAAAAAATACGGCAAAAATAAGCCTGTTTTCTAACTATAACTTTGCTTAGGTGACCTGATGGGTCCTACCATCGCAAAACTGGATTCTCTGCTTGAGATGCCAATCGGATGTGGTGAGCAAAGAATGGTCCTTCTGGCACCGGATGTCTACGTCACAGATTACCTGAAGGCTGTCAATCAACTGACTGGTGAAATCAAGGCTAGAGCCATCGGTTACATGGAGAGTGGTGCGACTACATGAAAACTAAAATTCTCATATGAATACATAATGTGACACATACTTATGCATTTTAGCATATTCTATTATGTTATGTCAAGCTTAATAAGCTTAACAAGCTTAATGGTTAATATAATGTATGATCCTGATGTCATGCAGGCTACCAGGGATTGCTGAACTACAAACACAGTGACGGCTCGTTCAGTGCATTCGGCAAATGTGTCTATTCAGGCAGTATGTGGTAGGTATACAGGTTTATTTGAAATATTTCCAGCGTGTGGTAGTTTTACAGGTTTATTTGAAATATTTCCAGCGTGTGGTAGTTTTACAGGTTTATTTGAAATATTTCCAGCGTGTGGTAGTTTTACAGGTTTATTTGAAATATTTCCAGCGTTTGGTAGTTTTACAGGTTTATTTGAAATATTTCCATTATGCGATAGGTTTGGAGGTTTATGTGAAATATTTACAGCATGTGGCAGGTAACATTGTTTTTATATTATATATTATACAGGTTTATTTAAAATATTTACAGCATATGGTAGATTTAGATGTATATGCAAATTAGTTCCAGCATATTGTTGTATATTTAGAATATTATGTGAAATGCTTCCGGTATTTGATGTATCTGAAATATAGCCAGCATGTGGTAGCTATACAACTTTATTTGAAATATTTACAGCATTTACTGTTGTTCACTGTCAACAATTAATAATGATGGAACTTACATTTTAATTTTTACTTAAAAGTTAAATAGGTTAATATATGCAGAAATTTAATGGTGGTATTTTTTTTTTTTTTGGAATTTAAATTAGCGAAAATTGTAGAAATCATAACCTTTAGGCAAAAGTACTTTAAGATAATATTCTAACATATCCCCTACACTGAGTCTGTCTGTCCCAATGTTCAGGCTGACGGCCTTCGTAGCTCGCGTGTTCCACCAGGCTAAGTCCCACATCTTCATCGACGACTCCGTCCTCATCCAGGCCATCCAGTGGATAATCCAGAAACAAAACGCTGACGGCAGCTTCCCCGAGCCTGGAGAAATTATCCACAAGAATATGCAGGTCAGCAGGAAATATTGTCTTGTATTTGAGAAAAAACGATGGCCATAGCAGGTACAGCTGTGCTTAAGAGAAACAGCACTTGACATTGTGAAAAAAATTATTAAACAATTCAGAGACTATTAGAAAACTATAAACCACTTAGCCCAAACGCTGTGAAACAGTATATGTTGTAAATAGAACTGCTATTGTGCCGTGACTGATAATAAAAAATTAAAATAGTTTTGTTATTTCAAGTAATATGTATAATTAAAATTTGATTTGTAACACGTATTACAATTACTACTCTAAAGAATAATAACGAGCTTAACTTATATTTCTTTTCGATTTAATACAAATCCTCTAAAAATAATAATTTAGAATCTTTCACTTTCCTCAAAGTAACCAGAATGAAGCTAAATTGTGTCGATTGTTCGAATTTTTTCGATTCGAAGGCTGTTTTTACTGCAACTACCTGCATTCGGTCTAGTACCTGCATTCGGTCTAGTACCCATCGAAGATTTTTCGGCTTTCGTCGATGAGATTGTTTTCGCTGATATCTAGATTATTTAAGTTGGTGTTCTCTCTCAGCCTGTTTTTATCCCCTATTGGCGGACTTAGAGGTCAATCGAGTTTACATCCAATTTCTATTCACGGGATTCGGGAGCTTGTAGAGTTTGAAACGGAGGCGCCATAAAATTCCCTGACAACAAATATCTATTTGAAGATGCATCATTATAGTGCATAGGATTTAAAAGATATCATTCAAATACTACTGAAAAATGCTGCGTATATAGTTAGGTAATAGCTAGGCACTTTTGCTTGCAGCAAATAGTTTTACAGGTATCCGATTTGTTGATTTTATTTTTAATTCTTCAGGGACAAGCAGGGTCCGGGGTCGGATTGACCCTGTTTGTGCTGATCTCACTTTTGGAGAACCGTGATGTTCTAGAGAATACGGTAGGTTAAGGGTTTCATTTCTTTATTGGTAAGTCAAAGGTTAATATTTATATTAAATCGTGCGTTTACTTGTGTATGGTGAGTAAACGCTTAGTTTTATATGAGTATGTGGTAGGGTTAGCACTTGTATTTGTAAATAACATTTGTGTTGATCTATTTGAAACTTTAAAGGTTAAAGCTAAAATAAGTAATTTATCCGAGTTGTAAAAACGATGAGTCTCTACAGAGTTTTGAAAAAAACTTCATTCCCCCCCCCCCCCAGAATGCCGCAGGAGTCTTGGCTGAACAGGCCAGACAAAAAGCCCTGGCCTACGCTGAACAGGAAGTTGCCAAGTTGGATGATCTCTACGTTCTCGCCATGGCGTCTTACGCTTTCCAACTGGCCGGGAGCAACATGACCCAAGCTGTTCTAGACAAACTGGAGGCTGAGTCAACTCAGAAGGGTAAATCCTGCTCTGTATTTCTAATTACTTTTTTACCCTCGCTACTTTTTAAAGACTTTATCACTTCTTCGTGTAAGGAGTTTAGGTGAAGTATTGTAATCGTGGATACTTCACAAATCTCGGCGTTTAACTCAGTGCATTCTTATTTGTTTGTCTGTCAGTCTCCCTTTGTGTGTATATATGTGTGTGAAGACGAAAAATTGAGAACCGTTTCCATAAGGTAGACAGAATTTTATAAGTAAATACTAGATCCTACTCAAAGTTTTTTTATTGAGATGATTCCGGTAACCGAGAGAGCTACTTTATTTTTGGTTTTGCAAGAGCCGATAACCTGAATCGACGAAATTTCGTATATAAGTATTAGATCATGTACATATGCCACTTTCAAGTTTCGTGCAAATTTCGGGAAACGGAATTGGTATTTAAATCTATGTTGGTATGAAAACTACAATTTTACTCCCGTTTGTTTAATGTATGTTACCAAACTTTTAAATATAAGTTTAAAATCTGATTGTAGTTTTATTTTAATTTGTGAGTAACTTCCGGTTTTTAAAATACATATAACCGTTCGGTTAGGTTGAATAAATCTAAGATTTAATGTTTGATCCCTTTGAAGCTTTCTCTCAATTTTGAAGTGATTTTCGGTAATCGGAAGATGTTCTTTACTTTCTTTTCCATAAACCTTTAGAATTTGATATTCTGATCAAGCAGCATATTCTTAACAGTTTTCGCATTTAAGTGTATTCTATAGCCAGATTTGACTGAAATTTCCATCCCAAATTTTACTGTTATATATAAATGTATGTCGATGCTTAGGGGAGTTCACTAATGATTTATTAGTATACTAAACAGGCATGCAGCATTAATGAAGAGTATTGTTATCTTTTTTTAATGTCAAAAAAGCACACAAGTACAAACAAATTACACAATCTACGACCAAACATATCATCCACAAAACTAATTCCCTCCATCCCGCAACACTTTGAACCTTCGAGCTCGATAACCCTCCTGCCGTTACCACACGTCTTCTCCAAGATTTCAGCCTTTATACGACCAGACCAGTTCCAATTTAAAATACCGTTATTCTATTCAATGTAAAACCGTGACATATTTAAATAAATTGCGTCTAAAATGCAATTCGCTAATTTCTATTGAAAAAATGCTTCTTGTTATTTTCAATAAACAGACGGCTTGGTGCATTGGCACCAGCCGGAGTCACCTATGACATCTACCTACACCAGGCAGAGCCCCAAAACCACCAAGGCCGTTGACATAGAGATGACCGCCTACGTCTTGCTGACCTACACAAAGCGGGGCGACTTGGTGGCGGGCAAGAGCATCATGCAGTGGATCACCAAACAGAGAAACGCCAACGGCGGCTTTATATCCACACAGGTTTCTCTAGAGCTTCATTTGTAAACTCTAAGCAAAACTGCCATCCACCTTTAAACACAAGTTTTTATATATATATATATATATATATATATATATATATATATATATATATATATATATATATATATATATATATATATATATCTTCTATATATATAATTCTCTTCTTGGAGACGTTAGAAAACAAGCTGTAAGCGCGCCTTGCAGTCATCTCTCTTCCTCTCTAGGAAGTCTGGTGAGCTGTAGTTCACGCTAAATGTTGACAATCGTAGAGCCAGGTTTAGTGACGGATATTAAGGGCAGATAATTTAGTTTGAAACGATTTTAAACTTAGGGGAGGTAGCTAAGAGGAAGGCTGCTTTCACGGGGGGGGGGGGGGGTATCGTCCTTTACGACTTACTGATGGTGTTTTAAAGCAAATATTTTCAGTGACAGCAGTGGTACTGTCGAATTCACAAATCATGAATTACTGAAAAGAAGAAAATAAAACAACTAAATAGCGGCGTATGATACGCTGCGGGTCGGCTCGTATATATATATATATATATATATATATATATATATATATATATATATATATATATATATATATATATATGTTACGGTCAAAGCCCGAAGTCGGCCAATGCTAGGATTGGCCGGCCAATCCGCGCATTGGCCAATATCGCCTCCCATAGGTCGGTCAAAGTCCAAAACTTTGCTTCATTTCGGCCTTTGGCCGGCCAATCCGCAGACTGGCCATTGTGGACCGGCCAAAGTCTGAAATAGCTCTTGATTTCGGCCTTTGGCCGGCCAGTCCCGGCCAGTCCGCGGACTGGCCATGGTGGACCGGCCAAAGTCTTAATTAGAAGATCATGAGCAGATTTTGTTTTTTTTATGCAGGTAGGATCATGAAATTAAGTCTTTATTGATTATTAATTAAAGTAAATGACAGAAACATTCAAATTTTTTATTGTACTATAGTCTCAATCAATCAATATTATCATTTGTTACAACAAGTTGGACTTTTATGGCATTTAGAATTACATAGCAGCTTGTTATTTTCACACTTGCAGCGATTTGTTGTACACTTGGTTGTGCAATTGCAGCGAGTGTAGCCTTGGCCCCCAGTCAATGATTGTGAAGATGCGATGAAGATGCGATGGTTCGTAGTGATTTTTCCTCAGTGCCAACTGACGACAATAAGAGCAGTTTTTCGTGAAGAATTGAAAACTCACTTCTAGCATACAGTTGTTTTAGAACACCATGTTCCGTTCCTAATTTGTAGAAACCGCCCTCGACGCTCATGACAACTGCAATCACGCTTCGGGGATCACCGCGACCTCTGTCAACATCTGGAACACGGATGCCTACATTGTCACCCACTTCACCATCTTTAAAGTTTGTATTTGATGTTTTAAGCATCTTACCACCTTGATTTTGCAAGCCAGTATGAGCTGCTGACCTGTGTTCCATGATGTCTTGTTTGTTGTGACACAATCTGCAGGTAATGTTCCCTCCGTACCCTTCGTCTGCTTCATTGGGTATTCCACAAATAGCATGCACATCGTTGCCATAGGATCCACAAGAATGAGCTGCACTACAATGTTTTTCACAAACTATACAGAATCTATTGGCCACATTATTGTCACGCAACTGGTCTGGACGTTCCGCCACGGCAACTGAGGATGTCGTTGCATTTATGTTCAATGTTCTCAAGATCTTCCTCAGTAACTATTTTATTGAGAGCCTCTCTTGGTAGATTTGAAGTGCTAAGTCCCACTTTTGCTTTGCATCCAAACAAGGCTTCGTATGGTGATTGTTGGATTCATTGATGAAAAGAACGATTTTTCATAAATTAAATGAATTTGAGACTCTCAGCCCAATGAGCTGATTCATTTGTTTGCATCCATGTCATCATCATGTTTTAAACATCTAGGAACGCGGAAAAGTCTTTTGAACGTTCCGTCTTGTTGCACGTGGTCGGTGACGCCGACTGTCTTTGATTTTGTTCTTTGATGATTGTCTCACCTCGTCATCATGGAGGAGGCTGTCACATACAGCTGTAGCCAATATATGGAAACTAACATGAATTAATTTTTTTTTCTTTTGACAGCCATTTGCTATGTCTGTCTCATGGTCTGACGGCCTTTTTGATCCATGTCGCCATGCATATAGAATGCTATACAAACAAGAGCTAAACAATACATTACTCACAATGAAACCGCACCCAGAATAATTAAAACGCGATCACAACTTAGTCTAGATACAACATTGGCCAGGACATCCCGGCCAATGCGCGCATTGGCCGGCCAATGTATTAAATACGGTGTCAAGTTTAAGTACTTCGGACTTTGGCCAGTACGTCCCGGCCAGTGCGCGCATTGGCCGGCCAATCCGGGGTTTGGCCGCACTTCGGGCTTTGACCGTAACATATATATAAGGATTAAAATATACAATTAAATTTTCTGTCAAAATATTTAATTATATAAAATATATTTTGCCGCCTAATTGATGCATTGTTAGAATTGAAATGTAGTGTTATAAATTTAATTCCAATAAACCGGGAGTGACCTTCCCTAAACGTTCTCGAATATTCTTATATAAAACAACAGGGGATGGCAACTCGGGACGTAGACATGATTTTAATCCATTTTTAATTACTTAAACTTTTTAAAAATAGAACAGAATCTCGTAGAAAAAAGAATTGTGCACCAAGTGAATGCACAACAAAATGTGTATAATAGTGCAGAATATTATTAGTACTTTATAAATTCAAATGCGTTTTTTGAGAAATCGAAAATAGCGTAAATTACTACTTCTGGTCAACGGAAATTACTCACAATTTGACAGAAGGCAGAGCATTAGATCTTTTTTTTGAATATATAATTTTTCATTTATCTATCTGAAATAGTACTCAAGTTATAGGCTTTTGAAAAATTCAAAGTAGAAAAAGTTAGACTTTCGATTATCAGAAATCGCTGAAAAAGTTATACGGATCTACGATTTTGATATAATACTTATATATGAAGTTTCATCAACCAAGCTGTAAAGGTACTCAACTTAGCGTGTTTACAGACACACACATACACACACAGAGACATACGGACAAGATTGCAATTACATGTTTTTAAGCCTCGGTGAGATGTAAAACGTCGAGATTTTTTTTTCTGCATGATTACAAGACTTTCTCATACTTTTTATATACGTAAAAGTAAAAGAGCATACATTCACACAATCTTCCTCTAGGATACGGTCGTCGCCCTGAACGCCCTCAGCGAGTACGCCAAACAGACGTACAGCAACAAATTAAAAGTCCACATCACCACCCAACTAGACCCTGAGACTACCTACTCGTTCGACATTGACAAGACCAACTCACTTGTGCTGCAGTCTAGAGAGGTTCAAATAGAAATGCAGTTTTCCTTTTCTAAAGAATATAAATTGTTTAAATCAAATACTCAATTTTATTTCTTTATATATATATATATATATATATATATATATATATATATATATATATATATATATATATATATATATATATATATATATATATATATATGTATATATATAAATATATATATGTATATATATATATATATATATATATATATATATATATAAATATATATATATATATATATATATATATATATATATATATATATATATATATATATATATATATATATATATATATGTATGTATATAGAATACAAAAGTACCAGCTCAAGTTGTAATCACAGCTACTGGCTCAGGTTCGGCTCTTGTTCAGGTATATCTTGTAACCCTGCGATTAAAATAGATCCATTAACTTCGTGCATAATGGTTAAATAAAAATTCGTCATTAAACTTAGTAACGATAATACTCTGTAGGTATTTTCAGTAACGTGTTTCATTTTCATCTATTCATACATTGTGTTGCTATCCAGGCGGCGGTAAGCTACAATGTGCTTTCGGAAATTGAGGTAAAATCCTTCGATCTGAAGTTGGAAATGGTGAAGGAGACGCTCAACAGTTTGTATATGGAAACTTGCACAAGGTGTGTTAATTGGCGCTTGTATATTATGGTTAAAATGTTGGAGGTGGTTGAGTGCTTACCTCCCTTCTTTTGCCGGATCGTGCCCAAGGCTTATAGGGCAGATGTAGTAGAGTTCACCTGCTTCAGTGACCTCGGCTTATAAAGCGATAGTGTAGTCAGTACTATTTATGTATAACAAAACATCATCATTTTCCCCAAATAGTTCTAAAAAACATTAACGACAGTGAATCTATTAGAGAATGTTCGTCTTTCTCATGTATGCTACAATTGAAAGTTAGTTAAAACGTTTCACGCGTGTGTATGACGCAGTAAAATAGAACAAATACCACGAATGGTCCTCTATTTAAGGTGGCTAGGATATGGCCTCAGCAGTGGAATGGCCGTCCAAGAGTTTGGTATCCCATCAGGCTTTGAGGCTGACCTTGAGAGTATCACCAAACTCGACACCATGAAGAGAGTCGAGACACAAAACAAGAAGGTCATTCTCTACTTTGACAAGGTCAGTGTGATGAAAGGGGATATTTATTTTACCATCAAAAAGGATTTTTTAGGCTATTTGAGTTTGGAAGTGCATCTTTTCAAAATTAACATTTTTACTCTATCGTTTTCCGTTATTGGGAAAACTTCTCCTTCATTACAACACAAACAACTATGACTTTGTGTTGTAGCAGATAAAGTAAAATGTATTTGTAAAGCAGTTTTTTAGTAAATAAAAGCATTTCTTTGAATAAGTGTCTGTATTATCTTTTACTCTAAATGTGTCTCCTCCTCCCAGATCGGCACGACGCCCGTGTGTTTAAACCTTAGAGTCAGACGAGTTGATTTTGTTGCCAAGTCCCAGCCAGCTGCCGTCAGGGTCTATGACTACTATGAGCCACGTATGTCACAGGTTTTACACTAACATTGCTTGGTTTACTTTTTCACACTTAAAACTATAACATTTTTTTATAATCGAAAGTAGCCAAATCAGGTTATGAAACGAATGATATTGCATATGAATGTTTAAGTAGAAATATTAACACAGGAAGAATGTGTTTTGTTTCATAACGTTCTGGAGTAAGCTGCTATGGTTAATTCATATTGTACACTCAATATTCATTGTCTCACAGATCGCAGCGGGTTAATATCTTCACTCTTTTCTTAATAAATTATGTAACAAAAAAATGTCATAAAAACGTTTTAATAATAAGCTTTTATGTGTAATGCACTAAAACGGAGAAAATAAATTATATACTACTATTTAAATAACTATAAAGAAAATAGTAGTGTATAATTTATTTTCTTGTAAAAATCAACCGAGGCTTCACTAAAAATACTCTTTGATAAACCGCCAGTAAAAATGTGTTTAATCCTAAAATAATATTTTAAGTGCATTCAGTAAACAAAACGGAAATATAAATTTAATGTCTAAATCAGTTGGTTTATATGTGTTGAAAAATGGTGGAAAGATTAAAATTTTCCCGTGTTAATTAATTGTTTTTTACGGTACAGAAAACCAGGAGACGGTGTTCTACCAATCGCAAGTTCTGAAAGATGCCACAATCTGTGACGTATGTTCCAAGTGTGAGAACTGTCGACCAGTCAACGAAAATGTTAAGGTGATGTTGAGTTGTTTATTCTGTTGTTTATCTTTGTGTATTGTTCCCAAGTTGTTTGATTCTGCCTAAAGAGAGAGATGCTCCTGACTAGCTTAATCGTGGAATACTTTATGCAAGTAATTTTAGCCAGTGAGATTTTAATGAGAGAGTTTATCTGAAACATTTATTCTGATATTATTTAGTCTCGCAAAAATATGATTTATATTCATTATTCTTAAGATATGTTACTAGTCTATTGTTTGTGTGTCATTATTTCTTTATACAGATATACGATAATATAAAAAGACTATCTGCATATCCGTGCTCCGCCACGTGGAATCTTTTTTTTTTAAATTAACCAACTTGGGAACAGAATAAAACTAAACACAACACAAACACAAAAGAAAACACAACCACAACACAAAAACACAATGCAAAAGCAAACGCAAAAAAACATAAACACAAACACAATGCAAACACAAATGCAAGCGCAAAAAAAAATGCAAACGCATAACACAAACACAACTTAAATGCAAAAATAAACACATATTGCTCACAATAAACCGCCTGATTTAACTAAGTAAGCTATAATACTGCAACTTATCCATAAAATAAACAAAAGGAAATATTTAGAATATCCGTGTTTTACCTACCACGGTGCATTTTATCCATCCATTCTTATTAAAATATTCTAACAACAATGTCCCCTTACACGTCCGCAGAATTTGCATTCACATTTTATTTATTAGCGTGAGTTTCTTTTTAAATTGTCTCCCCTGGCAAAATTATAAAAGATTTTAATTAATTAGTTTTTTTACCCTACTATTATTAAAATGTATCAAATTTTTCTAGTAATCTAAGTATTATTTGACATTGGTCCGTTTAATATGTTTTAGCAATGTGCGTTTATTTATGACAAGTGGTGTGTTTTCTTTTATGGTTCTAAAATCTAAAGCTTATATTATAGATATGTAGGAGATATTATCTGTGTAGAAATAATTGTTAGAATTTATATTTGTGATTTATTGTCTTATGTAATGTATATGAGTTATTATGCAAGAAATTATGTGTCTGTGTATTATATATGAGGCATTATGTTTGAGATATTTTATCTGTCTGAATTAACGTATGTGATGCATTATATTTGAGATGATTGGTATCTATGTACAACTTACCAAGATCAGACATTTATTTTGTCTAGGAGTTTTTAACGAAATCATTTATCAATGGCATTTATAGATAAAATATATAATTCAATATTTGATCTCTGAATGTAATAATCGAAAAGTTTACTAATATTGCTAAGTCGCTTTAACCACAAACGTCCTGATATAATTGCTAATCATATTATTTGTATCTTCTCACAGATATTAAAGAAAGCATGGGAGGCATGCAAAGACAATTTTATCTCGTGGTGTATAGAAATAGCATTTGATATTATTATAGATCTCTTTTAGCAAATAAAAACATTTGGCAAATAAAATATAGCTTTCAAAACGGTCTTCGTTGTATTTTTTTTTTTGTAATACAATTTGATGAGTAATGTTATTGTCTTTCTTGTTACTTTCTCGTATGTAATAATTTACTGTAGTTTTGCAATAATGTTTGATATCTCCTGCCGTCTCGTATACGGATTGTAGTGGAAGTATTGTTTGGTGCAAAAAAACAACAACCAAAAAAGCGTAATAAAACTCGACGACTTTCACCCCCTCCCTCCCCCGAAGCGGGAAATTTTTCATAATTTTTCATTTTGCAAGTTTGTCTCTGGTGTGTTTGTTTGTATTTGTTTGTTTGTGTGTGTGTGTGTAAGTGAGTGTGTGAACACAACAACTTGAGTACCATTTCCATATAAAATTTTATGTATAAGTATTATTTTCACATTTTCTAACACTTTTTAGGAGAAATCCGGTAATCTGATATTACATACTTCAAGTTGCTCTAACGCCGAAAATTTTAATACCGTTTAAGTTAGGTGGACTAACTATTTAACTACAGATTGTATGCGCAGGTTTTGGTTAATTTATTAAGCATTTTCGATAACTGGAATTGGTATTTTATTTGCTTGTTAACCCTAAACTCGAGTACTTAGTGAGGTAGAACAAACTTCGGTCACCGCCCAGGTTTCAGCGACATAGCAGGGTGCTCTCGGTAGCCCGGTTACACTGCCGCAGGTTTCATCATCGAATGTCGCGTGCTACGATGTTAGTAGTATACGATGCTCCTTAAAACTAACGTAGACGCCATAGTGCTCAAGAGAAAGCCCGGGCGCCAAATTGCATCGTCCTAGGGCGCCGGTGAATGCATCTGATTCAATTTAGTGAACGACTATAAAACTAATTTGTATCCATAATCTATCGCATTCTTTAAATCAAACGTATACGCAACAGCGCTCACGGGAAAGCCCTGAGAAATATAGTAGTGTTTTATTACATATTTAAAGAAAATAATTTATTTTCTACTTTTTAGTGCATTATTACATAAAAGCTTGTCATTAAAACGTTTTTCATGATTTTTACTTTCTCGTATATACGAAGTATAGAGAAAGTCTTGTAATCGTGCAAAAAAAAAATCGAGATTTTTACAAATCTCGACGTTTCACACCTCACTGATACGGAAAAACATAATTTTGCAATCTTGTCCGTATGTCTGTGTGTCTGTCTGTGTGTCTGTCTGTGTGTCTGTCTGTTCGTGTGTAAACACGATAACTTGAGTACCGTTACAGCTAGGTTGATGAAATTTCATATATAAGTATTTAATCAAAATCGTAGATCCGTATCAACTTTTGAGCGATTTCCGATAACCGAAAGTGGTACTTTTCCTACTTTGAATTTTTCAAAAGCCTATAACTTGAGTACTATTTCAGATAGATAAATGAAATTTCATAATGTAAGTAAAAGATCTGATTCTCTACCTTCTATTAAATTTTGAGTCATTTCCGTTGACTGGAAGTAGTACTTTACGCTACTTCCGATTTCTCAAAAAACTAATGTAAATTTTAAAAGTAATAATAATATTGCGCACCATTATGCGCTTTTTTATTTGGCGTTCACTTGGTGTGCAATTAATTTGTCTACGAGATTTTATTCTATTTTTAAAACTTTAAGTATTTAAAATGGATTAAAAATCATGTCTATAGCCCGAGTTCCCATCCCCTGTTATTTTATATAAGAATATTCGAGAAAGTTTAGGGGAGATCACTCCCGGTTTATTTTAATACTTTAATTTTTAAAACATTTACAACTAAGTTGCATGACTAAAAACTATTGCACACCTAATAAAGGTGATTACGCGTGTGTAATAGTGCTGAATAGTTGCATAAGACTGCTTACTAATTTGGACAAAAATTTAAATAATTGATGAAAATTAATTAGGAGTCCAATTAATACAAATTTAATGTCAGATTGAATTAAATTATTGTCTTGACTCACGTGTCAACTTTGAACCGAATCTGTCAGGTAGAAGGGCCCGAAATTTCGCTCGGGCGTTTCGATCTAGACAGACAGATACACAGACTGTCGACAGATCGATTGTCGACAGACAGAGGAAGTAAAGTAAATAAAAGCTTGGAAAAAGCTTGTAAAAAGCGCACTATTCTAGGCGACAATTATAATATGTTTTTCCGCAGAAACCTTCTCGGGATTATTTTAATAAACTGTTGAAAGTTTCATGGGACTCGACTAAACAGCATTAAACAACATCCGAGACCTTTTTTATATGCCGTAAATAGAGAAAAAGCACACCCTACCGGGGCGCCGCCCTTGCGATTTTTTTTTTTTTTTTGCAGAAACCTCCCCTGAAATGTTTTCATCACATCCCTAAAATGTTCCATGGCACTCGGAATATGAACGATGCTGAACCGCAATCGACTATTTAATATACCGTATATAGAGATTCCTCGTACCATCCCGATTGGTTCGGCGCGGTCGAGTCGGTAAAGCTCATCGTTGCTTAAATCGAAAAGTCTCGAGTTCGAACCCTCGGGCAGATGAGGCTCTTTAAGACGAACGTCGGCGCCATGTATCAAAATCAAACAATTACTGCAACAAAATCGGAGTCAATGGCCTCAACGGCGCATAACCAGTTAACACGTATTCTTAATTGTTTTGGAGGGGATCCCTTCCAACACTAAAATTAAAAACGAGGAAGTAAGATGTAACCTCCTGAAACGCCACCTATGCAGAAACCTCATTGTAGTGTTCTAATCAAACACTCCAAAGCTTCATGCCGATCGGATGTATGGTGTCAAAACGCAATCAACTTTTACTTTTATATACCGTGTATTTAGAAAAATAGCACCCTTGCGAAATTAAAAAAAAATATTTTTTTTTACAGAAACCTCACCTGGAGGTTTCTAATCAACACCACAAAGCTTCATGACGATCGGATGATCGGTGTCAAACCACAATCAACTTTTATTTTGTACACCGTATATAGAGAAAAATCGGATCGCGCCCTGCCGAGGTGCCATCCATGCAAAGTTGAATTTTTTATTTCTCGTATATCCGAAGTATAGAGAAAGTATTGTAATCGTGCAAAATTTTTTTACACATCCCTGAGTCGGAAAAACATAGATTGCAATCTTGTCCGTATGTCTGTGTGTGTGTATTTGTGCGTGTGTGTAAACACGATACCTTGAGTACCGTTATAGCTAGGTTGTTGAAATTTTATATATCAGTATTATATCAAAATCCTGTATCCGTATCAACTTTGAGCAATTTCCGATAACCGGAAGTGGAACATATTCTACTTTGAATTTTTCAAAAGCCTATAACTTGAGTACTATTTCAGATAGATACATGAAATTTCACTTGTAAGTATAAGATCTAAGTTTCTGCTTTTTGTCAAATCTTGAGTAATTTCCGTTGACCGGAAGTAGTAATTTTAACTATTTCCGATTTCTCAAAAAACGTATGTGAATTTATAAAGTACTAATAATATTCCGCACTATTATACACATCTTTATTCGGCGTTCGCTTGGTGCGCAATTATTTTTTCTATGAGATTCTATTCTATTTTAAAAAGTTTAAGTATTAAAAATTGATTAAAAATCATAACTATAATCCGAGTTCCAATCCCCTGTTGTTTTATATAAGAATATTCGAGAAAGTTTAGGGGAGATCACTCCCGGTTTATTTTTTTTACAGAAACCTACAGAATGGTGTAGTAATGCATAAAAGACATACAGACAAACATTGATTGCTTTATATATTTATCGATTTAATCACTTCATTATGCAGTTTTTTTAATAAAGTAAATTAACTAAATCGGGATTTCCCCTCATTCAGCATTACAGATGAACAAGACGCATCCATCTGCAATGGCGGACTTTAACACACACATTTTAATTCTTACAAATGGTCAATAGCTCCTGCCTGCGTAACCTTTAAAGTTCCGCTCTTTTCCCCGTTTTCACAAGATGCGGCTGTTTCTCTTTCTTGCCGTGGCCATCACAGCCGTGTGTTCTAAAAAGTAAGTGGGTTTCTAGATGCAGAGAGAATGGGGTAGGTCTTACTCATCGTTTTTAGTTTCGTATGAGTTTGGTATATTTAAAAATAAAATTATCGGAACATAGGTCCATAACATGGCAAGTCACAGAAATTTCTTTATTTGAAATACTTAGAGCCTCTTTGGATATTTTAACACATCTGCCTTGGTGAACAGCTATCACATCTTTAAGCCTGGTTATATACTAAGACTAGTTTACTAAGACATTTTATACACTGTGCAACATAATAGTGATATATATATATATATATATATATATATATATATATATATATATATATATATATATATGACCCCTGATGAGGGGAGTGTCTTATCTACTCTCTAGACTTATATTAAACCATCAGGTCAGTGCAAATCTTGCAGAACTCAGACTGGTAAAATCCTAACCTTAGTCTTAACTAAATTTATTATCTTAAAAAATGGAACCAAATGCAAAAAAAATAAATAAAGCAAACACTACAATATAGAAAAAAAAACAGATCACCATACAACCACGTTGCCTGGAACTAGATATACAACCATTACGACTTCTCCAAGTCTAAATACTGAATGCCCAGGTCGCTGACAGACCAATAAGCATATTCAATAAAGAAGTAAAACATAACAAAGCACCATACGAAAAGATCTAGAAATACGACACAGAAACTGAAACACTTCACCACACAGGCCGCGACATTCCCTCAGAATGTCCCTCACTGTGCCAAACATCACGTCCACGAAGAAAAAAAAAATTCAAAATTGTGTACAAAGTCAAAGTACACCCACACAAGACATACTACGCACAAGAAGATAGTCCCGAATTCAACAATAACTAACAACACTACATGAAACATATAGCTGGACCAAATCAAACTCTGTAGTAATATTTATTTTAATAAAAAAAATTAACAAAACACACAAAGCAGCCCTAAACAAAGGCAACCAAAACAATGAACGCTCCATAATCGCGGACTACTTAATTTAGAACAACAATCCTCAGAAGGACACAAAAAGCTACATTAATATTTTTGATTATATAATAATTAAATTAAATAACTTGTCATATATATATATATGTATATATATATATATATATATATATATATATATATATATATATATATATATATATATGGGCTAGGTACCCATTAGATTAGGTTGTTCAGCTTATAAATAAATCCTGGGTTTTGTTCTTCTTGCATTTATTTGCGATATAATAAAGAGAATATATTCTCGAAAGTTCCAGCACGTATCTCATCCTCGCCCCGTCAACGATCCGCCCCAACATGGACTTTACCCTCAGCGTCAACATTCTCAAGGCCACCAGTTACGTCACGGTCACCGCCGAAATACTAATGGAAACAACTGTCGTGGCTAGCCGTGCGGATGTATTTAAAGAAGGTGAGAGATCGGTTCGTTCTTATAATATTGTATCTTACTAGTTGTATCGCCTGTGATATTATTAATTTATTGTTCCATCACCTTTGTGATTACTGTTGTATGATCACTGGCATTACTGTTTCATCACCTACGTCAATATATTTTTGTCACTAATTCTATTATTGTCGTTTCACTTTGTCATTACTGCTGTGCCAATACTTTTATTATTATTATTATTATTATATTATTTGTGTAATAATTCTGGTGTCTATAACGACACTATTGTTATATCCACTTTGTCATTATTGTGTTATCACATATGTCCTTTGTGTAGACAAGGACAAAAATTGTTTATCTTTACATTTCGTCTTCCGAAAGTCTAAACAAATAGAAACAACTTAAGTTGAAAACACATAAGGTGTGTATTACTTTAATGTAATTTAGCAAGCTTTTCAAATGCCAAAAACTTGACCGAAATATAGTTTTACTCTGAGACCACTAAACCATTTGCATATTCCGAATCCGACATGTTACCCTAATGTATCCCCCAGTATCAGAGTATAAGACTAACTTGGCTAACTTGGATTGACAATTTTAAAATTAAAACCACCTTTATTTATTTTTTAAAATGACCAAGTCTTGTATATTATAAATTGTTTGTTCTGTTACTTCACCATACAATCCCCGAGACAGCTCTAGCTTAAAATTAGATTATTATTTTTTTTTAAACTCAGTTAAAATAATGTGTATGTTTTTTTTTCTCTCAGGTAATCCGGGTACAATCACCATAAAAGTGAGCCTTACATTTTATTGTTTACTAAATCAATACTGTTTCTCTCTATTCAGAGTTTCTTCCAGGCAAAAAAAAAAAAATTTCCCGCCCCCCCCCCCGAACGAAATTAAATTTATATTATTTATATACAAAATATATACTTTTAAGTGTCCGCCCCCCCCCCCCCCGAAGAAAGTCAACCGCCCCCCCCCCCCCCCGAAAATTTCAAGTGCCCTCCCGAAGAAAAAAGTCTGGAAGAAACACTGTCTCTATTGCCTTCTAAGCACCAACTCTCACTCGATTACTTCTGTGATTGGGTTTTTTTTTTGATTACATAGTTCGATGATGTTTAGCCTAAACAAATCTATACCATGTAAAAATATATAAATATATTTCATCATCTTCCTTCATTTCAACGCCATTTAAAGCAAAGGTACGCAACCACTCCTCTCTGTCGTACTCAGTTTTTGAGCGTTTCCTGCCTGTTCGGCCAACTACAATCCGACTGCTTTTGCTTTATTAACAAATTATCTTTTCCGCGTTTGTTTTGGCCTATCTACTATCCTCTTTCTAGTTTTACCCCATTGTTCAACAATAGTAAAGTATTGTAGTTCATTGTTATGTATTGTTTATCATGTAAAGAGGGAATTGCCACTTAATTGAGTGGTCCATAATTATTAATGTGGCTATTTCGTCAATACATCAGAGGCGTAGCGACCCTTCCCGGCGCCCGTGGACAAAATTTCAATTTGTACACCCCACCCCTCAAACTTTCAATTTGTTTTTCCAACCCATTTTGGCGCCCCCTAAGGTCGGCGCCCGGGGACATATGCCCCCCCCCCCTCTGCAATACATTATAAGTTCTGACGAAAACTGCCTGTTTTTTATCTTAATTTCTTGTCCTTCAGCCTCCCAAAAAAAAATTCTCGTATGTAGCTAGTGAAAGATATAAGCAATTGTTGCATTAACAAAGGCCACCTCTCATAGGTCGCTCCACTGGATATGCCAGTATTCAATTAGCAGGGACTTGATTTTGTTCCCAGGTGTGGTTGCAACATTTCTGCTGTTGCAGATGGTTCTGATTTAAGTGCCTGTGTTGTGATTCTATATGGTCCAGTTGATTTACAATTCTTAATCTTCTTGATAACTTTAACGACTTCAGTCTTGGGTGGTAAACAGGTAGTCTTTTGAAGCAGGTCTTACGCTGATAGTATGTCTGGAATGGTTGTTGGTGGTGATCTACTTAACATCTCCTTAAAGTAGTCTGTCTGTTCTGCATCACTCGTTATAGTTTTTCCCTGTAGTGTACTTTACAGGCCTGCGGGGGTTTCTATTTAAGCCTGACAACGTTCTTCTAATGTCATAAAACCCAGAGGCGTAGTGACCCTTCCCGGCGCCCGGGGACACCCCTTAAACTTTCAATTTGCACCCCCCCTCAAACTTTCAATTTGCACCCCCCCCCCTCAAACTTTGTTTTTTCCAACCCATTTTGGCGCCCCCTAAGGTCGGCACCCGGGGACATATGTACCCCCCCCCCCCCTCGCTACGCCTCTAATAAAACCTTTTTAATTTTCTTTCTCAAGCTGCTTCCTTAGAATAAGCGTTTCTTGTCATTTCTTGCACTCCTATTGACATAGTGATTAGATTGTTTTACTCCATCAAATGTTCTCGCGTGTCCCCAGGTGCCCCCTGGCCTTACTGGAAGCAAATTATATTATATTAAAGTCGTTGGCGGCGGTGGCTGCTTAGACTTTGAGAAAGCTGAGAGGCTCAGATACAACAGCAAAGAGGCTTCGTTGTTTATTCAGCTGAATCAGGCCATCTTTAAGCCTAGTGATACAGGTAGGTAGACGTTTATATAAGGCCATCTTTAAGCCTAGTGATACAGGTAGGTAGACGTTTATCAAAAGCCATCTTTAGTGATACAGGTTGGTAGACGTGTATGAAAAGCCATCTTTAAGCCTAGTGATACAGGTAGGTAGACGTTTATCAAAAGCCATCTTTAGTGATACAGGTAGGTAGGCGTTTATATAAGGCCATCTTTAGGCCTAGTGATAGACGTTTATAAAAAACCATCTTTAAGCCTAGTAGAAGTTATGTGGCGTCATTAAATACATTTTTTTTTCTTTAGTGTCTTTTTTTCTGTCATTTGTAATAACAAAATATGCTTTAGTTTTGGGACGCAATTATTTCATGCAAGCAACCCCTCCATTTTGTGTAATTTAGACGATACTAAATTTTTAGGCAGCTAAATCTATTCTTTCCAGTAAAATTTAGAATTTTCGGCGTGAATTCATATCTGCAGTCCTACAAAGGAGCAATGGACATTTCTATTTATGTAAGTAAATTTACCTCGTTTCAGTCATGTCAAAATGGTTCAATAGACAAATATTTGAATTAGTTTTTCCTCTTTTAAACATAATTGGACTAAATAATTTTTTTTTCTGAGCCAGGATTCACAAGACAACAAGATCAAACAATGGGTCAAGGTCACTCCAGAGAAAGGGGTCATCGCCCAGGAGTTGACCCTCTCATCACAGCCAGTCCTTGGGGACTGGAAAGTTGTTGTGGTAGCTGAGGTAGAACATTTGAATATCTAGTTTCATATTACGTTTACATATCCATTCCAGGATTTTAGTAAATTTAATCAACAATCATTCCAAAATAATAAAAAATAATTATATTTATTTATCTAGTGAAACAGCTGTCAGTTTAAATATATAGTATATGAGATAATTAGCTTTGTTAAATTGAATATTTGAATATAAAATAATATCTTGACCAAACAGGGTTTTTACTTTTTTACAGGACATGGAAGAAAAGAAATCGTTTACTGTAGCTGAGTATGGTAAACAAAAACAACCAATGTTTAATGTGACTAAACAAGAGCTTATGATGTTTTGGCTCAGTCCCATTATGTATCATCTTTGTTGTTCTATTGTCTTGTGTGTCATAGTTACATTCGTCTCTACGAGTGACATCATTTATTGTTATGTTCAAGTATTTCAATCATTATTCGGTTCGAGTGTATACATTTTTTTTCTATCTTTTTAAGAATAAGCACAATTCCAGTGTAATATAGCATACATAATCTATCAACAAGGTTTTTTTATATTCGAACTAATAGCAATAAACTTACACAAGACAATTTTGTCTGAACCTATTTTTTCATCTTCATAGGATAAATATAAGCCAGGATGTCGAAAAAGCACTTAATTTATATATTTAGCTTAGCGGTCGTTAATGGAATAATATCGTTACTTTGTGTAAGTTTATAAAATTACATAAGCAGTAATAATGCGACGGGGTGGCCTAGCGGTAGAGAGATTGGACTGCTAACCCGTAAGTCTCGAGTTCGAATCCGGGTTCAAGTCAGTAGACCGTCCCTGAGTCCACCCATCTCTGATGGGTACCTAACTCACGTTAGAGTAAGTAAAGGCGGCTGGGCATAGTGCTGACCACACTATCTTTTCATATGCCGAGGTCACAGAACAAGTGAACTCTACGTCACTTGCCCCATAGACCGTCAGGTTTGAAAAGGGAACTTAACTTCAATTACTTAATCAGTATTAGAACGTCTTTATAATTGTGTTGTGTTAAATGTTTGTGACATGTTGAAGACAACATTTTTTTTTAAAATAAAAAACGTATCTTTGTTTTAGTTCTACCCTTGTTCGAAGTCGAGGTCATCATGCCACCCTACGTTCTGACCAGCGATTCTGACGTCACGTTTACCGTTAAGGCAAAGTGAGTTGATTGTATCTTATTAATGCCAGAATGACAATTTCATTTTCGTCGTACTTCTCTTAGCAATAAATCTTTAAATGAATACAGTTGTATTATCTAGGGTAATTATGCAGGCTAATTAGCACGTTTTCGCCCAGTTTTTACTTCATCGAATAGGGAAGTATTATATTCTTGTGAAAACCCCAGGACAGGTTTCTATTCAAGTCAGAGTTTCTTCCAGGCATCTCTTCGGCGGCGGGGAGCAAAGACCCTCGACAAAAGTCTACCGCCCCCACCCCCCCCCCCCCCCGAACGAAATGAAATTTAATTAATGTATATAGAAAATATATAATTTTAACAGTGTCCGCCCCCCCCCCCCCCCGAAGAAAGTCTAACGCCCCCCCCCCCCCCCCCCGAAAATTTCAATTGCCCACTGGAGAAAAGGTCTGGATGAAACACGGATTGAAGCCTGACAACGTTCTTCTAATGTCAGAAAACCTTTTTAACTTTTTTTCTCATGTTGCTTCTTTAGAATAAGTATATATATATATATATATATATATATATATATATATATATATATATATATATATATATATATATATATGTATATATATATATATATATATATATATATATATATATATATATATATATAGGGCCCTATATATATATATATATATATATATATATATATATATATATATATATATATATATATATATATATATATATATATATCTTATACCGTGTAGATACACCTATGGTAAACCTGTCAAAGGAAACTTGAATGTCGAAGTAAATTTACAGGACTACTGGACGTCGTGGACCGTGTACTCGGTGGCTGTCCCGGTAGGTGGTTGGTGCACACACGAATAAATAATATGAAAGATTACCCGGTTTTGTATGAGTAAAGGGGCCTGAATGATCAGTTGTTAACAAAGACATGTTAAGTGAATAACAATTTTACAAAACAATTTTTCTAAAAGTATTCAATGTAAATTAATTTTATCTTATATATACTCTAGCAACCGGAAATTATAAAATTACAATTCAATTTTAACTGAAGAAAAAAGTAAAACCAAAATTAAAACATCATAGTTATATTCATCCAAATTGTCTTATTAAGTATGGAGACGATGCCAGCATAATATACACAACTAACCGTATCGGCAAGGCGTTGCTCCAGTACTATAAAACCGTGTCTTAAGTTATCTTAAACAATTATGTGGGTTAAAAAAAAAATCAGCAACATGTAGCCTACAATTGACGTGATAATAAAAATAGTCTGCTAATTTCATACCATATCTGAATATCGCAAATTGTTATATCCTAATAATAAATCATAATCACAATTCGAAACTCAACCTAAATGCCAATCTATAGTCTTTTAACTCAAACAAGTTTAAATTAAATCATAATTTCCGGCATAAACTAGCATGTATAATCAGTACATCTTATGAAACACAAATTTTCCAAAACAAATACTGCACCAAGTAAGTACGCTTCCAAAACGGCATTTTTTATCATATACGTATACTTTCGAGTCTTTCCTTCCCCGGAAGAATAAAAACAATGTGATACAATTAAATATTCAAAATTAAATTATCGGATCAAATCATGTAAAGTTCAGAGATTTTTGTGTGTACATTACAAACAATTGCGACGCCGAACATTTACTTGAACGGAAAAAATGGAAAAAAACTAAAGAAAATGTAATAGATAAAATATACTATAACAAGTTAGCCACCAGTGCCCATGAAATGTTACATAACACGTACATGACTCCCAATAATTTTAAAACCTAAATCAAATTATAAAAATATTACAATAGCAAATTACTTAAATTCAATCTAAAATTAAATAGCATTGATATAGTTGATTTATACCTATACACTCGTACGTTGAGATATTTATCAATGGTCAAAGATCATTGTGAAAAATTTAATCAATCTAAGATGCTGCAAGTTATGTTTTATATCGTATTCTCTTTATAATGGATTGATTAAAAATAATGCAGCAGTACTGTTAGAATGCTGGATATCGGGAGGGTATTTATCTCAGATGGCATAGAGACTTTTTATTCTCGAAAAGTGCTAGTCAATTGATGAAAAAAAAGTTATAAAAACACCGTATATGTGAAAACGATATTTTGTGTGTGAACTTTCTCAGATTGATGGAGAAACAAGGGTGATAGTACCCATGTCAAAGGTCAAGGAAACTGAGGACCAACTGGATGAGCCCACCCTAATCGTTTCCGCCTATGTGATCGAGTCTTTGACTGGACAACAGATGTCCGGTAGCGGAACCGTCACCATGTACGAATATGGTGTGATACTTGAGTACCTTGAGAACAATCCCAAGACCTTCAAGCCTGGTCTACAGTACATTGCTTATGTAAGTACTTACCAGTACATTGGTTATGTAAGTACTTTTCAGTACATTGGTTATGTAAGTATTTAACAGTACATTGCTTATGTAAGTACTTCACAGTACATTGCTTATGTAAATTCATTACATTGCTTATGTAAGTACTTTACAGTACATTAGTTATGTGAGTACGTGCAGGCATAATTCTGTAGTACATCAACTTACACGAATTACATTATAGCACTGGTAGTAGCTATAAACCTAGAGTATATGATATGTATATATAAGTACTTTGAAACCTAGAGCAAATGTTTACGGTAGTACTTAAATATTTAAGAGTCTATGTAAGTTATTATACTCACTTATGTAAGTACTTTACAGTACATTGCTTATGTAAGTCCTTAACGTTATATCGCATATGAAAGTACTTGTTGTAAATACATTACAGTACATCGAATATGAAAGTTCCGTAAATATATTAAACGAGAAAAATGGCCCGTTGAGGAAGGATACAACGGGCGCTAGGCTGATAGTGCTGTCACTTTTCTCTAAACTAAAACCACCCTACCCCCCCCCCACACACACACACCACCACCCCCACCCCCCCCCCCACCCCCCAAAAAAAAAAACATGTCTACCGTCCCATTCAACGAAATATAATTATATACTTTTTCCAGTGTCCGCCCCCTCCCCGAAAATTCTACCCCCGCCCCCAAAAATTTATAGTACCCCACCCCTCTCCGGGGAGGAAAAAGTCTGAAAGAAACACTGGTGTCGCGCTTAGCCACTACCCGAAGAATTGCATTAAAGAAATTGCAAGAAAACCACTTTTTAGATTAGACACCTTAATTAGGCGGTAATTTTATTATAGAGTATCGATGAAGAAATTTCTTTTGTTGGGGAGGGGGGGGGGGGGCTCAGATGTTCTTAAGCGGGGATGGGGCTTCGCCCCTACCCGAAGAATTGTGTGCAAGAAACTCTTCACAGCAAACCATTTAGATTAGACAAAATTGCCTTTTTATTCAATGTTTACTCGAGAATCAATGACGTCATATTACTGTGTGCACTCTCAGCCTTGAGATTAATTTTTTCCTCTATGCTAAATGTGACCGCGTCATACTTCGTTTTTCGAATTACTATGCATGTTTTTAATTTCCTTGTGTTTTCTCTAGAGCGTTCTTGTCAGATACATAGATAGATAGATACACAGATAGATAGATAGATACACAGACAGCGAAACTATTATTTTTAATCAGCTGAAACATACAGTGTATATTCCAACAGATAATTTTGAACCGACCTTACATTGTCTAATATACTTATCAAATTATTTACACTTATCTTTTTCACGAATTTTAATTTTCTATTATTTCTCAATTTACAGCTACAAATATCCCAGCCGGACGGTCGTCCGATTTGTTCAGCGAATGAGAGCGTCACGGTCAACATCCAAGTCTACAACAATAGCTGGGGCAATTTCCGTTATTCGGACGAGCCCATTGATAGCCAGACCCTGAGCGTCCCAGTCAACTTGGGGCTAGTTCCCATCCCAGTACAGATACCGCCTGACGCTGAGATTGTCATTGTTACAGTAAGTGACGTGTTTAAGGCATTGAATCAAAGGCGTAGCAAGGGGGGATGCGGGGGTTGCGGACCCCAACGGGTGACACCATTTAGGGGGGTGACACAAAGGGAAAAAATAGCATAATATATAGAGAAAAACTTGAGGGCGGGTGCAAATCGAAACTTGAGGGGGGGGGGTGCAAATCGAAAATTTGTCCCCGGGAAGGGTCGCTACGCCTCTGGGGGGTGACACCATTAAGTGCCGCACCGGGTAACACTCGACCCGGCTACGCCACTACATTGAATAGATGTAGTTTTGTTTTCAAGGGGTAAAAAAACTATCACTTTGTTTTTCTGTCGTAATTTTGTTTCTGTAATGGGGAATGATGAAAATTTGCTTTAGGTATCTGACAATGATAACATGCCTTTATCTATTCCAATCTTAGTCACACTTTCGTGGAGCGATCGAAACTGAGCGTCTAGAAAAGAGCCACTCCCCAAGTAGTTCGTATCTCCAAATCAACATGAGATCTTCTTCTTTAAAGGTAAAAAACACAATCAAATTTTTCTGCTATGACAAGAATATTTATCCTCTATACGTTGAACGTAAACCAGAAGTGTTTTGTTAACAATAATATAAACTTCATAATAACTAACACGCTGTTTTTTTTTCTAAAAGGTAATGGTAACTATAAATTCACAATATTAAATACCCCCACCGCTTCCACACACCACATCGCCACACACATTCATCACATAATTCTGATGAAATACACATTTTGTGTGAAAATATAATTTTTTTTTAAACTAAACATTCTTCAAGGCAGGGGACACAATCGTATTTTCCATCAGCAGTACTGAAGAGTTGTCTAAACTTGTTTACCAGGTACAGAGACATATTTAGATTTTCAATAAATCTTATTCGATATTGATCAAACAAAATGTATTACGTCATAACAAATGTGATATTTCTACTCAACATTTTTTGACAGATTCTGTCTCGAGGCAACATAGTAAAATCTGGCACAATAAACGGCAAAAACCAGAAAAGCGTCAATTTCTCCGTCGTCTCTGAGCCCAGCATGGCGCCCTCTGCCAGAATCGTCGTCTACTACGTCAGACCAGACGGTGAAGTTGTCCCAGACAGTATCAGCTTCGACATCAGCGGCGCTTTCAATAACAAGGTATCGATACTCACCTTGATCTTACCTCTAACAATAAGTACTGAGTGCGTAGCAATAAAATAAAAATTCGTGACATAATTCTGTTTTAAACAGGTAACCGTTGACCTGGACAAGACAGATGTTGAACCAGGAGATGATGTCACTGTCGTCACTACTGCTGATCCAGACTCCAACGTCCATTTATTGGCCATTGACCAGAGCGTCCTGCTGCTTAAAAGTGGAAATGACGTCACTGCTAATGATGTGAATAAATTATATATATATATATATATATATATATATATATATATATATATATATATATATATATATGTGTGTGTGTGTGTGTGTGTGTGTGTGTGTGTGTGTGCGAATAATATTGACGTTTCTATATATATATATATATTAAGGAAATTAAGTGGTTTCTGTTCTGCTGTTTGTAAGAATTAGTGAGGGTATTGGCACAAAAGTTGCAGAGAAATTCTTCGGGCCGAACTGTGTGGTCTAATCTCAATCCAACAGGAAAACCACAGCCATGTTGATAATCGCGTTGTATGTGACTATTCATTTTTTAAACTGCTTGAATTATGTCGAGCAGATGTGACACATATATTTTGTAAGAAGGGTCGACGTTTTCGAATCGGATAAGCTCATCGTAGCTAAGCCGAAAAGCCCTGAGTTAAACCCCAGGCAAATGAGGCTCGATAGATGGAACCCCAACCCATCTAGGAGAGAAAACTCCAAATCAAACAACTGCTGCCTTATGTTTGATCTTTGGTGGACAAAGGCTATGGATGTAAATCCAAAAAGAAAAGCAGACTGTGTGTTGGAAGAAATACCGTCCAACTTTACAAATAAGAACGAAGAAGAAGTTGATAGGCACCATCTTGAAAAATTCAAAATTATTAGTAATGTAGTATCAAAGGTTTTAGCACTGACAAGATTGACCGCTCTGTTTTATCTACTAAAGACCAGTAACCGCGTCAAAAATTTAAACATTTAATATTTCTGTTGAAATTTTCACATGAAAATAAACGAAGAAAACATGGGGATAAAAAAAATCCTTTCAATTTTTTTTTTCAAATACATGTGAAAATTAATAAATAATAACTATTAATTATTTGCGTTTTGGCTACTATGAACAAAACAAATACCTTACTGGCAAAAAATGCGTTCAATAACGCTCTTTGTTAGCATTTTCTGAGTCACTCGGGCTATGTTAGTTTAAATAGGTCATTAGGTGAAGGATAAGGATAAACATATAATTTTGGTTAGTAATATGTTTAAGGATAGGGAGATGTATATAAGCATAGACCGGAATAGTTATTGGTATAATATTGGTATTATGTAGAATGGTGTTTATGCAGGGTTGTAATTGATTTAATTGTATACTTATTTATTACAATTCTTAAGATGGTAAGTTATTTTTAGTGTTTTTTAACATTTGATGGGTTTTGTTGGCATTTAATATTAGTAGATATAGAGTATTTTCTGTCCGTGTGCAAGGTTTCGATACACCTGCTTAGGTTTGTTTAATTGATTTTTGTTGATTGCATGTAAAATGTTTTAAAAAAAAATACAATAATGGATATATCTGCAATACAGGTCCACTCAGATCTCATGAAATACGCCAGTCGAGGTCATACAAAATATCATGTTCAAGAGGACGCACGGGAAGTCATAGAGGTAAGAATTTGCGAGGTTTGATTATATATATATATATATATATATATATATATATATATATATATATATATATATATATATATATATATATATATATATATATTACTCTAAGTCACCATTGTTTAGAAGTGTGTATAGAATTTTTTGTTTATGTGTCGGAATTGCAGGATCCAAATATCTACACAAAGTGTACAACTTTTTAAATTACATTTTAAGAATCAGCCACGGTATCTAATAAATTAATTATGTGTTTTTGACAATTTTATATTTTGGTGGCTATTTTTGATAGTATGCGAGTGTTATGTTTTATATAAGAAAGTCACCACTGAGCAAACATCAACTCCCCCCCCCCTCTCTCACTTTGCAATCGAAAATGTTCATATGATCCCTTTCCCCTTCCCGATTGGGCGTCATCGATGGATGACCCAGAGGAAATGGGTGGGAGTTTGGCTTTGAAGAGATTGATTTGGGGTTTAAAAGGTTATGTAAAAGGTCACGGTGAGACAGAGAGAAAAAAAAATTTAAATTATTTTTTTAAACAAATTTTATTGGATTAATAACACAAAAGTTAAATGACGTGACATGTTTAAAACTATAACGTAACAAAAAGTATGAAAGAACCGTACAGTACTGTTGTAAGTGAGTACCAGAATTTCAGCTTCAAAGACCTTGTAAATATTGTTTAATATATTTTAAAGGTAATTAATCACTGTTTTATTTATTTTTATATTTTCTTTATTCCAATTGAACGTATAAAACAAATGTTTAGATGCGACAAGACGAATGTAAGTGTAACTAAGAAACAATACTTAACAACTATCTATCTCGCATAGTTGCAAGTGTTTGCTTAAAATGTTACACAGGATGCCGGGCTTGTTGTTCTAACTGATGCTGTGGTGAACGGGCTTAACGGTAGGTTTCACATAAATGTGTACAGTGACCTATGTCGACATTTATAATGACAGTTATTAACACTAACACTAATATAAGCTGACGCACAAAAACCTACAAAAACACACATAAACAAAATCGTAAATATACAGATTACGTACACACACACACACATATATATATATATATATATATATATATATATATATATATATATATATATATATATATATATATATATATATATATATATATATATATATATATATATACATATATATATATATATATACACATATATATATATATATATATATATATATATATATATATATATATATATATATATATTATATATATATATATATATATATATATATATATATATATATATATATATATATATATATATATATATATATATATATATATATATATATATATATATATATGCCATAGCTATTTATAGACTCACGTGGGAATGTGTTGGGGCCATTCCCAAACCCGATTTTGAGTTGATGGCGAAGGCGCTGACCACCCATGACGTAATGGTGTCTGGTACAGTGGCTGAGCCGTTCGATCTGTAATAGAGGCAAATGAAAGTCCTACTGCGTACAAACGGCTCCGTGTCTATCAGTCGCTGGTCAGTGTCGTCGCCATCGACATACACACAGATAAATACATAGAAATACACAAATACATAATTACAAATATAGACACATACACACATACACACAAATAGATACATAGAAACAAAAACAAATACATAAATACAAATATACACACATACACACATACATGCATATAAACATACATACATACAAACATACAAACAAATACACAAATACACACATACATACATACATACGCATACACATTCACGCATACACAAATTCACGCATACACACATACACACAAACGTAACAATCACGCGTAACACACAACAAATACACTCATACACACATACACGCATAACATATCACAAACATAACACATATCACACATACACAAACAAACGTACACACGTACACATACAAACACACATACGCACAAGTACACAGACGCTTGCGCACTTGCACACATTTTCATTCATTTTTAAACACAGCTTTTCATTTCGTTTTATTAATCAAGTATGTTAATTTTATTATGTTACTATTATGAAGCCCAAACTCGTGCGACAAGGCGTCTATTTTACCGGACGCCGGGGAGGGATCCAGAGTTTCTAGAACCAGAGCGTGTCAGGCAGATCTTCCCTGAGTCCTGGCTCTGGACTGATGTTTATGTCGGGTAAAATGGGTTGCTTATGAAGTAAAATGGGTTGTTGATGTAGTAAAATGGGTTGTTGATGTATTAAAATGGGTTGTTGATGTAGTAAAATGGGTTGTTGATGGAGTAAAATGGGTTGTTGATGTAGTAAAATGGGTTGTTATTTTGATGCAATCGTTTGTCGATAACTTGTTGGGGTATTAAGTTTTTTTTTTACAATTTTATACACTAAAATTACTACACACAATGTATGTAATATAAATGCTTCAAATATAAGCTGTTTTTATAATCTTTAAAAAAATATGGTAAGAGATAAAATTATAGTTGCATTTTAAAATCTTAAATCTGTTTGAGAACAGTCGGTTACACTTATTTTTATATTTTTGTATTAAATAGAAGCCGTTGAAAAGACGCTTGGAATTATTTTATAAATTCAAATATTTAAAAAATGCACTCAACCTCTCCTTGAAGTCATTTAAATGGCAAGAGAGAGTAAAAGAATGAACGTGGTTTTCCATCATAAATATACAGTTGTGGTCTATTTTGGATAGCGTAGTCATGTATTTATATTAGATAATATAACATCACCTGTTACCACAACACATTGACTTTACTAAATCCAATTAAATATAAAGTGTTTGCTAAATTACTTTTATATTACTAGTAATCATTCGTTGGAATATTTCTAGCCTTTATAAAAACGGAAGTCATTTTGTACTTATTAAACAAATGTTATAAAATATTCAATTTTGGTCGAAAAAAATATGCTTTCTGGCAACAACAATTTGAAACCATTTGAAGTCTATTGAGAATTATTTTTAAACTCTCAAACATCCATAGTTTAACCTTTAAAACCGAAAGTTGTTTTAAAAATACATTAGACTACTCAGTAAGACTTTCACTTGCCTTTAACACAGATCAAACGGCTCAGCTTCCATCACTGCCACTGTACCAGACACCATTACGTCATGGGTGGTCAGCGCCTTCGCCATCAACTCAAACTCTGGTCTGGGCGTGGCCCCAACACAAGCTCACGTGAGTCTATAAATAGCTACGCCGATCCGATTCGAGAACGTCTTCCACTTAATAGGTTTAAGCTCATCACGTTATACAGGCTCCGAATCATGTTAAACAACAATAAGAAGAAGACACTGAAGTAATGAAGACAAAGTTCCTACGTTTAAATAAATTATGACTTGTATAAGTGTCATCTAAACATACAATCGATCTAGGACGTTTAACCTACACGTACAGACTTAATTAACCTGCCAACTACACTACTCGTACACTCACACGCTGAGGTAGCATGCACACAAATTTTATTATCACATCCTGATATAGCCTGTCTTATTTTAATCACATCCTGATCTAGCCTGTCTACTTTAATCACATCCTGATCTAGCCTGTCTATTTCAATCATATTTCAATCATATTCTGAGTTAGCCTGTCAACATCAATCACATCCTGAGTTAGCCTGTAAAAACAAAATCACATTCTGAGCCAGCCTGTCAAAGTGAACTCAAATCCTTAGCTTGTCTGTCAAAGTACAATCACTTCCTGAGTAAGCCTGCCAATCCTAATATATAACAGCCCATGTGCGCACTTCAAAGTAGAAAAGTATAGACGCGATTTAAATTTCTTTTTTTAAATTGTCTAATACTGTTGTGACAAAGTTGCTCAACATTAAGTGTTGCTGACTTCACTACGTAGTAAAAAGATTCATGATGCGTTTAATTGACAAATACACAAGTATTTTTAATTAAGTTTTTTTTTTAAATCTATCTCTAAATAAATATTTGAGTCTCTATTATTATATACTTCTTAATATATTTCACGTTACAATCTGTTCCAGCTGAAAGTCTTCCGACCGTTTTTTGTCAGCCTCAACCTCCCCTACTCTGTGACTCGTGGTGAGCAGCTGGCACTTCAAGCAAACGTCTTCAACTACCTGCTAGAAGATATGCAGGTGGGAAGAGACGCTATGTATATATATATATATATATATATATATATATATATATATATATATATATATATATATATATATATATATATAATATAAAGCTCAATTCCGTATGTTATAAGTTTGTCGTTGACATACTTCGATGGATTTAAGTGTTAGATAATTAAAGTCCTTATGGTCTAAATTTATGAGTCAAAAAAAAGAATTTACTTTTTATTACTTTGTTTTGGTGTTGGGAAAAAAATAATTACATAATTAGCGGGGATTGATCAAGTGCAAATGTTGTAGATATTTTATGGATAAGCTTGGAGTATTATAATTGTTCATTAAATTGAAACAGGCGCGTTCGTTTAAGTTAGTGCAAAAGACTATGAATAAGTTGGGGTACTATAGTCGTTTATTAAGCTAAAACAGGCGATTCCGCTTCGGGCGAGACTGTGAGCTTTTTGCGTTTATGTTCGCGTTAGTGTTTTCTTTGTGTTTAGGTTGGGTTAGCGTTAGTGGTTGCGGTTTGATTTGGTTCGTTTTTGTTCTTTCTTTTTTCGTTTTTGTTTGTGTTTTTTTTCTTTGGGTTTGTATTTGTGTTTTTGGTTGGTTTTGCGTTTGGATTTGGTTTGTTTTCGTTTGCTTTTTCGTTTTTTTTGTGTTGTTATTGGTTGGTATTGGTGTTTGTGGTTGTGGTTGGGTTTGGTGTTAGGTTTTTGTTTTCGTTTGTATTTGTAATTGTGTTAGCGTTATGTTTGCGTTTTGTTGTTTTGGTTTTGGTTGGTTGTGGTTTGGGTGGGCAATGCCGGGTTTATGATGATTACTAATCACACAGGTGATGGTCTTTAACAGAAAGGTTTTTCACAGAAGCTAGAGCAGGGCCTGGCCGGGACGGCTAATATATATATATATATATATATATATATATATATATATATATATATATATATATATATATATATATATATATATATATATATATATATATATATATATATATATATATTATAAAAGAAATCATATTTTTTTATAAATTTATTTATATTATTTCGGAATATTAAAACTAAATCTTTAACTACTTGCAACCACAAAATAGTCTTACAAATTCGTTTGTTGGTATTAAACTGCAGGTACGGGTGACGTTGGCCGAGTCTAAACGTTTCCACAACATTTTTATCGACGAGACAGGAAACCAGGAACTGAAACAGGTTGATGTTGTACAGGAGATCATGGTGAGTTGATTTTTATTTTTTGGTTTTTATTGTTTTTAAGAAAAAAATTCTTTTTAAATTTAAAATACATAAAGGTAGTTTGTTTGTCAATTACTAACCATTAAAGTGTTAACCAAAAAATGCGCAATGGAAAACTGAGCATCGGAAAACTGCGCTGAACATATGCGCAAAGGAATGTATTGTCTTTAAATTGATCATTTGTAGACGTTAGCACAGATTGACTACATGTACATTGTTGCATAATAAAATATATTTCCACGAAATATGACAAAACTAAAGTGTATTAGTGTAGTTTGTATATGCGCATTTTCTTGTTTGCGCATTTTTCTGATTCGCATTTTTTTTAAACATTTGCGCATTTTTCTGAAAATTAATTAAAAAAAACAAATCGAATCAATTTCATGAAATAAAAACAATCTCAAAAATAATTTCTTTCTAAGGTCAAGGCTGGAGAGGTCGAGTCTGTGTATTTCCCCATCGTCCCTGATGACCTTGGTAGAATTGACGTGGAGGTCAAGGCCCAGTCAACCAAGGCCGCTGACGCTGTGCGCAGACAACTCCTTGTTGAGGTAAAATAGGGTTAATGTACTTTATGCTGGGTTGTCACGGACATGCAACTAAACCAGGGAAGAATTCAGATGAAGAATTGAGCATATCACACACCTATTTCATCCAAAGGTTCAATTGACGAGTGTGTGTGTATATGTGCATGTGTGCGTTCGTGCGTGCCTGTGTGTATGTTTGTGTTTGGATGGAGGGGCTATTTGACCTCGAAGGTTATGTAAGTCGGGTTGATGATCTAGGGGGCATTAACACGAGTTCATATGTCCTTTTGTCTTATGTATCGTAATCGATTGAGCTGGTCTAACCACAGGCTGAAGGAGTCCCCAAACAATACAACATCCCTGTCCTCATCGAACTCACAGAAGGCAAAAAAACTTTCTCAAAGATCATTGAACTCAATGTGCCGGACAACGTAGTGAAGGGATCGGAACTTGTTAGAATTTCGGCTGTCGGTAGGTTTTGGTAGCCAGAGGCGTAGTTGTGTGGGAGGGGGGGGATGACATTAATCTCTGTTGTCTCGTAATAAGGATAGCCATAGGCGTAGTTGTAAGGTGTAAAATGGATTTGTTAGTGCTCGATAGGTAGTGGCAGTAACAACTATGGGTTTAGGCAGGATTTTCATTGTCCGTAGTTAGGGGTATTTAGTGATTGTTCTTGTTCGTAGTTAGGGGTATTCTGTAATCGTATCTGTTCGTAGTTAGGGGTATTTAGTGATCGTAGCTGTTCGTAGTTAGGGGTATTCAGTGATTCTAGCTGTTCATAGTTAGGGGTATTCAGTGTTCTCGTTGTCCGTAGTTAGGGGTATTCATTGATCGTAGCTGTTCGTAGTTAGTGGTATTCAGTGATTCTAGCTCTTCTAAGTTAGATGAATTCAATGATCTTAGCTGTTCGTAATTAGGGGTATTCAGTGATCGTGGCTGTTCGCAGTTAGCTCTTTCACGGCTTAGGTAAGTGGGTGCACGTAATTTTCAGAATAAAATCATATGGAGAGTATGTAGAGGCTTCCTGAACGTAAAGACATTTTTCTCAGATACTGTAGTTTGTCATCAAGAAAGCAACCATACATCCCAATACGTTGTACTGTCACATAGGTGACCTGATGGGTCCAACCATCGCTAAGCTGGACTCCCTGCTCCAGATGCCAACCGGATGTGGGGAACAAAACATGGTCAATCTGGCACCGGATGTCTACGTCACAGACTACCTCACGTCTGTTGATCAATTAAATAGAGACGTCAAGTCTAAAGCCATCAATTTTATGGAGAACGGTATTAATTTATATTAATTTATGCCTTTCAATATATTATTATGTTCTATAACAGTACACTTCACATAGTTATGCAATTATTTAAAAAATAAATTATAATGGTGGCGTATTGCAGGATACCAGAGAGAGCTGACCTACAAACACAGTGACGGCTCGTTCAGTGTTTTTGGCACCAGTGACGAGTCAGGATCCATGTGGTGGGTTTCAGAAGTTTATGTGAAATATGTAAAAATGGTACGTTTCAGATGTTTATGTGTAGGGTTCGGCGTGGTCGAGTCGGTAAAGCTCATGGTTGCTAAACCGAAAAGTCTCGAGTTCGAACCCTCGGGTAGATGAGGCTCGTTAGCTGGGGACAGCCACTCTTCTAGGAGAGACAACTCCAAAATTAAACAACTGCTGCCTTGTAGTTTGTTCTTGGTTGGACAAAGGCTATGGAAGCAAATCCAAAAAGAAAAGCAGGCTGAAATCGGAGTCAATGGCCTCAATGGCAAATAACCAGTTGACACGTAACGCTTAATTGTGTTGGAGGCGTGGTCGAGTCGGCGAAAAGCTCATGGTTGATAAATTCGAACAAAGTTTCGAGTTCAAACCCACTTGCAGATAAATCTCGATCCCCTTCAACACTAATATTTAAGAACCAAGAAGAAGAAGAAGAAGAGGTTTATGTGAAATATTTTCGGCGTGTGGTAGGCTTCAGGGGTTTACGGGAAATATTTCTTGAATATTTAAGTTCAGAGGTTTAGAGTAAGTTTAGTGGTCATGTAAAAATAAAACATCAATTTACATATTTGTAAATTACATACAATAAATTTAGATTCATATTCGGGAACTTTTCACATACAGATTATTGACGATTAAGGTATTATTTAATACTTTGTTTCTTCACAGGCTGACAGCTTTTGTAGCCCGCGTTTTCCACCAGGCCAAACGTCACATCTTTGTAGATGACAACATCCTTAACGACGCCATCCAGTGGATGATACAGCAACAAAATACGAACGGCAGCTTCCCGGAAACTGGATACATTTACGACAAGAACATACAGGTGAGCAGTTTCTTTCAGGCACCTCTTCGGGAAGTATGTCCCTTCCTCCCCCCTCCACCCCTAAAAGAACATCTACGCCCATTTCTCGGAAAAATTTGACCACCCCCCCCCCCCCTTCTCGGAAACTGCAAGTGCCCTTCTCTTCCAGAGAAAAATGTCTGAAAGAAAAACTACAGGTCACCCGACCTATTGTACAAATTTCTATGCCGTTTACTGAGGACTTTTTATGTTACAAAAGTTTGAGACTAATTTTATTTTCTTGTTTTTATGTCTACCTTCAGGGTCAAGCAGGGTCAGGGGTCGGGTTAACCCTGTTTGTGCTGATCTCACTACTGGAGAACCGCGAGGACCAAACGAACACGGTAGGTCGAGGGTTAATTTTGTTATTTCTTAGTCAATGGTTAAATAACACGTTGGTAGGAGAAATTTAACTTTAACATTTTTTAGCTTAGTGTAACTTTCAATTTCGCCAGCCGAGGTATTTAAATCACAACAACTTATCCTCTATCACAACATGTAGTGGACTTGACATGTCAACAATCAGATTTAACAGTTTTTATTTCAAATATTTTATATATTAAGTTCTAACTCACAACACGTTATGACGTCATACTTTAGACAGAGTGGGTATATTCCATACTAGCTTTCAAGTAAACATGAATAATAATTCGTTGGTTATATAATATATATACGGGCGTGGGTGAATAAAATAACGAAACGATTTATCAGAAATTTCAAAGAAATCTCATCTATCTCATACATTGATATCTCTGACTGACGTTTTCAAAAGCCCACATTATCTCATACAATCTTAATCAAAAGCCCTTTATCCTTATAAGTTGCGATTAGATACCCACAATATCTAAGACTATATCAGAAAACCATAATATCTCAGTAACTAATTCTAAAAACCGCATTTTTTTCCAAGAATGTTGATGAGGCCATACAAAAAGCCCTGGCCTACGCTGAACAGGAAGTTGCCAAGTTGGATGATCTCTACGTTCTCGCCATGGCGTCTTACGCTTTCCAACTGGCCGGCAGCAACATGACCCAAGCTGTTCTAGACAAACTGGAGGCTGAGTCAACTCAGAAGGGTAAATCCTGCTCTGTAACTCTAATTAGGTTCGCAATGTAGATATTTCATTTGTAATCTCAATGCTCGAACCTCCTACTAAAATTATTGTTTTATCACAGAACACACAATCGCAAACAATTATGACAACCAAATATTCCTTCCCCCCTCTCCCCCATCCCCACCCCGAGCAAAATTGATAGGTTATTTTTTTTAAACAGTCCCCCCTCCCCCTCCCCCACCCCCATTTCTATCTTCTCACAAAACCCAACCTACCATTTTACAACGTAATACAACACGATACAATAATAATAACAACCTTTACAATTATGCAAAATTTGAAAATGTATTCATTCTATTCAATGTTTACCCGTGACATAATCAGTGTTTATATATTTGAATAGATTTTGTCTACAACAAAATCAGCACATTGCTACTGTAAACCACGCAGTTCAAACAAGTTTCTTTTTTCTTTCTATAAACAGACGGCACGATGTACTGGCACCAGCAGGAACCCCCTAAGGTTTCTACTGACCCATGGCACTGGCCTAACCCTGCCAAGGCCGTTGACATTGAGATGACCGCCTACGTCTTGCTAACCTACACAAGGCGGGGCGACTTGTTGACGGGCAAGAGCATCATGCAGTGGATCACCAAACAGAGAAACGCCAACGGTGGCTTCATATCCACACAGGTTTATCTAGAACTTTATGTGCTAAACTCTAGCGAAATACCATCCAGCTGACATTACGCCCGATATAATCCCCCGGAGTCATTATCCCATGGAGAACCATCACCCTAACCATAACTCAAAACCCCAACAACAAACCTGTATGTAATAAAAACCCTAACATCAATCTTGAACCAAACTCTTATTTTATATCTAATTCTTACCCCAACACTAACCCCAAACCTGACCCTAAAACTAGCCCTAACTCTTAATCTAACCGTAACAACTAGTAACTTTTTTCGTTTAGATATTTTATATCAGGGATTTAAAAAAAACACCTTTCAGGATAGGTGATTTTAGTATAATTTTTCCAATGATTGAATTCAATCATTTATAACGATTAATTAATAACCCATAGAAAAACATAAACTTTTTCTTTCAGTTGCTTATTATTTAAATTGTTTTTAAGTTTAGGACTTTTCGGTTCATAGAGTTGATAAATTAGATTTATGTATTTATGCCGACATTTAAAAAGCCGTCTTGATAGTGTATTACACCGTACTATATCGCCAAGCCATAGCATCTGTATACTTCTAAAATTCGATGAGTTCGTATTTTAATTTTTTGATTGATTTGTGTGTGCAGTTGTAAAATGTGTATTTATGTAGAAAGCTATTTACTTTTTCACTAAGTTATATACACAAATTTATTAAAGCACGGTAATTATTTAAATGATATTTTTAATGTAGGCTTTTTGTCCTTGTCGGCGTTTTTGATGTCGGCCTTTTGTCATCAGCCTTATTTAGGTATAGTGTAACAGTAAGATATGTTTCTGAGTTGCTTGAGGGGCGTCCTACAGATTTAAATCGGGGATCTGAACTCGAGACTTACACAAAGCTAGGCAGTATGTCTAGTACTTTTAAAAAATTTGATCAAAAATCCTGTAGATGTTTGGCCACTCTGGTTTCATTTGTATGAAATATACTCTGTCTCTTTAGGTTGTTTTAAAATGTAGTTTTATAAGTTGTATTAAAATATGTATTTTTTCACACAATCTTATTGTAGGACACAGTGGTTGCCCTGAACGCCCTCAGCGAGTACGCCAAGCAGGCGTACAGCAACAAATTAAAACTCCACATCACCACCCAGCTGGACCCTGAGACAACCTACACCTTCGATATTGAAGAGACCAACTCACTTCTGATGCAGTCTAAAGAGGTTCAAGGCGAAATTCAGTTTAACCTTTTAAAGTTTTTTTTTTTCAATATGCATATCTTCTTGCGAGAATAAACTGTTCAGATTAATAAATAGACAGGGGATGGCGTGGTTGGACGATAGCTGGAGAAAGCGATCTAAATGGTAGAGCAAACTCTAAAATAAAGTACTACCCTGTAATTTGCTCTTGGATGGACAAACTCTATAGAAACATAGAACAAATAAGGGAATATCATGCTGACACGAAATAGTAGTCTGGTATAGAGTCCAACTCAAAATTATGTTTAACATCGAAGAACTTATTATATATATACATACACACACACACATATATATATATATATATATATATATATATATATATATATATATATATATATATATATATATATATATATATATTCAAATATAATTCCATGTATGTATAGAATCCGAAAGTACCTGCTCAAGTTGTAATCATAGCTACTGGTACAGGCATGGCTCTTGTTCAGGTACTTCCTCTATTTGATACCCTCCGATTATACCAATGTTCACCAAGTTTTATTTTAAAAGACTAGGCGACCATGTATAATACTAAAGAGTAACCTCTAATTAAACTATAATAACGGATGCTCTTTGTTATCACTTCTTTCTAAACGCCCATAAAAGAGGTCTATCAGTATCAAATAGTGTTCAATGTTTGCATTACCTGTAACACGTTACTAATCAATCAGTGATGTTCTTAAATGTTGTTGCTTCTGCAGGCATCAGTAAATTTCCATGTGCTGTCGGAAATCGAGGCGAAAACCTTCGATCTGAAAATTAAAATAATAGAGGAAACAATCAACTATTTGGTTATGGAAACTTGCACAAGATGTGTTTGCACGAGGTGTGTTTATTGCTGATACATTGGGCGGAACTAAATGGGGGTTAGTAAATTTGGAGGTGTGGAGGGGGGGGGGCTACCTCACAAAATTATTCAGTTATTCAAAGTAAAACTTGGGCAGAATAGAAATATTTCAGCAGTTTACTGTTAAAAAATCTTTTTTTTTTTTGTAATTTGAATGATGTGAAATATATACTTGTCTATTTTTATTGCTTCTTTTTTTAATATTCGTATAGGCGGAAAATAAAACAAGTTTATGCTGACACCATCTTGTTGGTGACACCAACTATATTTGTTGATGACATAATGTACATTTGTTACTAACACCATCTACATTTGTTGGTGACACCATCTATATCTGTTGGTGGTTCTACATTCGTTGGTGAACCAACTGCATTTATTGATGACACCAACTGCATTTATTGATGACACCATCTGCATTTGTTAGTGACACGCTTTGCGTTTACCAATAGTTATGTGTTGTGCTAATTCATATTCACTGTAATCATTATCTGGCCCATGAGGTTTTAAAGCTTGGATTATAAGCACCATTCGATTTCTTGTTAAATTAAAATATAAGCATATAATTAAAAATCCTGAAACCTGTTCCAAAAAAAACCAGATGGCTAGGAAACAGTCCCAACAGTGGAATGGCTGTCCAAGAGTTTGGTATCCCATCAGGCTTTGATGCTGACCTTGAAAGTATCACCGAACGGGACACAGTGAAGAGAGTCGAGACACAAAACAAGAAGGTCATCCTCTACTTCGACAAGGTCAGTATGATGGAATAGATATTTTCAATTTTGCAACTAAAATGGATTTCTAAATTATTTTAGTTTGGAAGAGCAGCTTCTAAAAATTTAAACAATTTAATTCTTTGTTTTTCGTTATCGGCAAGACTATACGTAATTACAATGAAAACATTTAATATATTGTGTTATTAAGCAGATAACATAAATTATATGTTTTACTTAACTTTTTGAGCAAAGAAAGAAGTGTCTTGTGTCTGTACTATATATACTCTGAATGTGTCTCTACCTCCTAGATCGGAGCGACGCCCGTGTGTTTAAACCTTAGAGTCAGACGAGTTGATTTTGTTGCCAAGTCCCAGCCAGCTGCCGTCAGGGTCTATGACTACTATGAGCCACGTAGGTCACAGATTTTACACTATATTTCTTAATTTTCTTTTCGCTACTTAAAGATTTTTAACATTTTATACAATCAATAGCTTCTACATTCTGGAATGGTATTAATTATATTTTTTTTTAAAAAGCATGAAGTAAATTGCTATGGATAATTTAAATTGTACACTAAATATACATCTTCTCATAACTCGCGACGTATTCGTATCTGCACTCTTATGATAATATATTTAACAAAACTGACTAAGTCGTCACTAAAATACGCAATTATTAAACAATCGGTAAAATTTAAATTTTATTCAGTAAACAAAACAGTAATATAAAACTAATACTTTGAAATCAGCTGGTGTTTATAGATAAATGGTATTCAATAAATATATATTGTTGTTGTTAAAGTATGGTGCATAGATTAAAATTTTCCCTCTGTTAATATATTGTTTTATATACTACAGGCAACCAGGTGACAGATTTTTATCAATCACAACTTCTAAAATATTCCACCATCTGTGACGTATGTCCCAAGTGTGAGAACTGTCGCCCGGTCACCGGAAATTTTCAGGTGATGTTGAGTTGCTCACCCCATTGTTTACGTTTTGAAATATCCTAAACTCGGTGTTTCTAAAATTATAAATATATCAAACACACAATGAAAACAACCAAATACAAACTAGTCTTTAGATATGTGTCCCAAATTGTTTCATTCTCATTGAAGAGCTATATAATTCTGAACAACTAAATCGTGAAATAGTTTAACCAAGTTATATTGCCTCTTAAATAAATCCATTGGTCCATTAATCTTAAGATATTTTGTCTGTCTCGTATATATGAAGCATTAATTGCTCTATATGACATATGTCTGTTATATTGTATTTGAGGCTTTGTGCTGAAGATATTTTCTGTCCAGAAATAATGTATGAGTAGAAGTATGTTTGTGATATTTCGTTTGATGTATTGTAATGCTAATTCAAACAAAACGCAATCACCAACGCAAACACAACACAAACGCAAACACAAACGTAAACACACATACAATCATAAACGCAAGCACAAATGCAAACGAAACACAAACACAAATTTAAACGCAAAAGAAATTCAAACACAAACAAAAACGCAAATGGAAACATGAACGTAAACATAGAGGACATGTAGGAAAGTCTTCTAAACTGCTGTTGATAAAAAATAATGACTAGTAAACAATACATTTGGTGTATAAAATAAATAAAAAGTAGTATTTAAAAGGCATATGTTTATCTACCATTTTGCACTTTATCAAAATATACTAATAACATATTTTTTTTTCCAACATCAAAACAATTGTTTTTAATTATAAAAAATATCTTTTATTATATATTTTTGTAAGTCGATCATAGGAAATTTTACATATTTTAGCAACCAAAGCTTTTATGAAACAAATCAGATTACGACAGTTTACAGACGACATCAACCATATCACGTAGATCTTGTCACCTCCCCTTAATTTCAAATCATTAAAAACGTTATTAGCTGCCCCTTACAGCCTTCACAAGATCGACCATCTCTACGATTTTAAACATTCTCATGAATCACAGCTCATCGGACTGTTAGGGTGATTACTTCTAGTTAGTTATCTCCCCTTCTGTTAATGAATATAATAATATATAGAGTGATTTAATTTTGTTTTCACTCCTTAATTTCGACCCCGTTTAGTTAATTTTTAATGAGTAATTAAACATGGAAATAAATTTTAAAATAAATAGATAGAATTTCAGTTTCATTAAATTGGAACATATCTGGAAAGTTTGAAAGAAATCGCTGCATTGGAAGTGGGTCATAGTTCAATTACAAGATTTGCCACAAAACAAACAACTAACAAATGAACAAACTAATATACAAATAAACAAATAGAAGTGCGAACTAAATAAAAGCTTGTAAAACATTGATCATAAACGTGCTGATTTAGCTGCTGATTATAATATTATTTTCTTTTACTCACAGATATTACAGAAAACATGGGATGAATGCAAAGCTCTCTTTTCGTGGTTTACAGAAATAGCATTTGATATTGTGCATCTCTTATAGCAAAAAAAAAACAAAAAAAAAAACAAAAAAAAAAAACATCTATATGGCAAATAAAATGTAGCTTTAAATACTGTCTTTGTTAGTATTACAATGTTTCGGTTGTAATGATTTTTGTTATGTCGCGTTATTATCTTTTTTCTTTACTTTCTCGTATACCGAGGGTATATATATATATATATATATATATATATATATATATATATATATATATATATATTGAACTACCTTAATTGTGCAAAAAACGTTTAGACCTCTCGCTTCCTCATATACGGTGTGCAGCAGAAGTATGGCAATCATGCAAAAATCGTAATAAACCTCAACGATGCACACCTCCCTAACTGAGAAAATCTTTCGTAATTTGCATTTTGCCAGTATGTCTGTTTGTCTGTGAACACAATAAATTTTATGTATATGTATATTATTCAATTCGTAGTTTTCTAACAACTTTTGAGATAATTTCGGTAACCTAATATAATACTTACCAAACTTCCAGTTCCTCTAAACCCGAGGATTTAAATACCGTTTAAGTTAGGTGGATTAAATATGTAATTATTAGATTGCATGCGCAGGTTACAGTCAGTTTTTTAACCTTTAACCCACGTGTCAACTTTGAAACGAATCTGTCAGAAATGCCTGAATTTTCGCTCGCTCGTTTCGATCTTTGGCGACAGACTGTCGACAGACTGACGACAGAGGAATCAAGTTAAATAAAAGATTGTAAAATATATTTGAGCTCACTGACGCTTTATCTTTTGGCGAACAATTCAATTTAATTAGTGTAATCGGGAATTTCCTCTAATTCAGAACTAAAGATGAACGAGACGCATCGATCGGCGATGGCGGACATCAAAACATACGAATTAATTTTAAAAAATATTTGGCAGTTGCTGTCTGTGTAGCCTTTATAAACAAAGTCCTGTTCTCTCCCCCGTTTTCACAAGATGCGTCTGTTTCTCTTTCTCATCGTGGCTATCACAGCCGTGTGTGCTCAAAAGTAAGTAGCTTTCTAAAGGGAATCGAAAGGTCTCAATATATTTTAAAATAAAAATTACTAGATTTTACTAATCGTCACCTAGATCTAGATCTAAATAAAACACCGTAAGTCACAGACAGAGATCTCTTTATTTGAAATACTTAGAGCCTCTGGTGATATGTGGTGGTCTATTTTAACACATCTGCTTTGGTGAACCGATATCACATCATTAAGCTGGGCTAAACACTAAAACTAATCTACTAAGAAATTTTATACATATATTATATATATACACACATATATATATATATATATATATATATATATGCATATTTATATTTATATATTTATCTTATTTACATATTTTTATATGACGAATGCTCACTTGGACAAAATTGTTTGAGGACCTAAGCTATATCTTGGTTAGTGTAAAGTTTCCTTTCAAATCTGACCGTCCATGGGACGGGAGTTCACTTGTTTCTGTGACCTCGGCAAACGAAGATGTAGTGTATTCAGCACTATGTCCAGTCGCCTTTACTTTCCCTAAAGAGGGCCAGGTACCCATCAGAATAGCTTGTTCAGCTTATAAGTCAATCCAGTACTGTTTTTTTTTGCAACATAATAAAGAGAATATATTCTCGAAAGTTCCAGTACGTATCTCATCCTCGCTCCGTCAACGATCCACCCCAACATGGACTTCACCGTCAGCGTCAACATTCTCAAGGCCACCGGTTACGTCACGGTCACCGCCCAAGTTCTAAGGGAAACCACTGTCGTGGCTAGCGGTGCGGATGTATTTAAAGAAGGTGAGAAATCGGTTCGTTCTTAGAATAATGTGTCATACTTGCTGTATCGCCTGTGACATCAATAATTTATTGTTCCATCACCTTTGTGATTAATGTTGTATGATCACTGACTTTATTATTGCATCATATATGTGATTATTGTTGTATGATCACTGGCAGTATTGTTGCATTATCCATGTCAATATAGCTGTTTCACCAATTCCATTATTGTTGTACCAATCACGATCACATTATTGTTGCAATTCCTCTGTAATTATTTTTGTATCACCAATGACATAAATGTATTTTTATATCAGCTGTTTACGTTACTGTTGTAATGACAATGAATTTATTGTTATTTAATCTGCTATTACTATTATTATATTACCTTTGTAATTATTCTGGAATCTATTATGTCGTTACTGTTGTATCCTCTTTGTCACTATTGTGTTATCACTTATGTCTTTTTTGTTGACAAGGACAAAAAATTGTGTATTTTTTACATTTCGACTTAAAATAGTTAAATCGTTTTATTGAAAACACCTAAGGTGTGTGTTATTTTAATGAAATGTCGCAAGTTTTTCAATGCCAAGAACTTAACCGTAATAGTTTGACTATGAGACCACTAATCGATTAGCATATACCAAATCCAACATGTCACCCTAATGTATCCCTCAGTGTCAGATTGACAATTCTAAATTTAAAACAACCTTTATGTTTGTTCAAATCCACCCCTCCTCACAATTATCTCTTACGGTAAATATTTTGCTCCGTAGCAACGTAACGATCACTTTACCACAGCACAGGTGCAATACAAAAAAAAATTTACACCAATACTTTGAGCTTCATTTCGGTAATCTCCTATTAAAAGTCCACATGACCTAGTCTTGTATATTATAAATTGTTTGTTCTATTTCTTCAAAAAACAATCCCCTGTTACAGCTCTAGCATAAAATTAGATTAATTTTTTAAAAATAATTTAATTAAAATAGTGTGTGTTTTTTTTTCTCACAGGAAATCCGGGTACAATCACCATAAAAGTAAGCCTTGCTTTTTATTGTTTACAAATTACTAAAATATACACTGTTTCTCTTTAGTACTTTCTGAGCACCAAATCTCATTTGAACTCTTCCATGGATTTTTTTTGGAATACATAGTTTGATTATTTATAGCCTGAACAAAACTAAATCATGTAATCATATAAATATATGTTATCATCATCTTCATTCATTTGGACTCTGTTAAGCATCTTCCATCATATACAGTTTTGATCGTTTTCTCCCAGTTTGGCCCAAGAAAATCCGGCTGCTGTTGCTTCATTCACAAATGATCTTTTCCGCGTTTGTTTTGTCGTACCTACTTTCCTCTATCCAATTTTACTTCATAGTTCAACTTTGGTACAGTATCGTAGTTTATTGTAATTTATTGCATATTACGTAGAGAGGGAATAACCATTCAACTGACTGTTCTATAAATATAACCAGGGGCTATGTGGTCAGTACATGTTACGTTCTGACGAAAACTGCCTATTTTCGTTCTTAATTTTTTATCCAAGGCCTCCTTCAGCCTCACAAATAAAATTCTCATACGAAGCTAGGGAAAGAGAACAGCATAATTCCTCTTCAATTGATGCATTAAAAATTAAAAAAGGTTACCTTTCTTTGGAAGAACCACTGAATATCCCAGTTTCCAATGTGCAGGTATTTGTTCTGTTTCCATATCTTCAACAGGAGTGGTTGCAACATTTCTGCTGTTAAAGATGGGTCTGTTTTAAGTGTCTCTTCTTGGATTCTATATGGTCCAGTTGACTTACCCTTCTTAATTTTCTTTATCACTTTAATGGCTTCAGGTATTCTTTTGTAGCAGTTCTTACGCTGATGTCTGGTATAATTGGTGGGGGCGATCTACTTAACATCCCAAAGTTTTGGACCCAGCGGTCTCTCTGTTCTACATCACTTGTTATAGTTTTCCCATTTTCGTCCTTTACAGGCCTACTCGGGTTTGTATTCTAGCCGGACAAGTTTCTTTTAATTTCATAAAAGATTTTAAGCTTTATTTTTCGTGCGGCTTCCTTCGCTTTTTCTACCATTTCACAGACAAGCGTTTCTTGTCGTTTCCTGCACCTTTCTTTACATAGCGATTCGTTTGTTATATTCCATCAAATACTCACACGTTTCCACAGTTGCCGCCTGACCTTACTGAAAGCAAATATTATATTAAAGTCGTTGGCAGCGGTGGTTTGGTGTTTGACAACTCTAAGAGTCTCAGCTACAACAGCAAAAAGGCTTCGTTGTTTATACAGCTGAATAAGGCCATCTTTAAGCCTAGTGATACAGGTAGGTAGACGTTTATATAAGGCCATCTTTAAGACTAGTGATTCAGGTAGGTCGACGTTTATATAAGGCCATCTTTAAGCCTAGTGATACAGGTAGGAAGAAGTTTTTATAAGGCCATCTTTAATCATAGTGGTGCAGGAAGTTAGAAGTTTATGTAGCTCCATTAAACACATTTTCTTTATTTAGTATCCATGTTTCTGTTATTTTAAATACAAATTATGCTTTAGTTTTTGGACGCATTATTTGATGTCATTGACACCTCCCATTACAATGTTTAGACGGTACTCAATTTTAAGCTAGCTAAATCTATTCTTTCCAGTAAAATTTAGAATTTTCGGCGTAAATTCTAATCTCCAGTCCTACAAGGGAGCAATGAACATTTCTATTTATGTAAGTAATGTATCTCGCTACAGTCATGCGAATTTGTTTCAATAGACAAATAGGCGAATGAGTGTTTCCTCCTATAAGAATAGCTGGACTTAACAAAAATGTTTTTTTTGGAGCCAGGATGCACAGTACAACAAGATCAAACAATGGGTCAAGTTCACTCCAGTGAAAGGGGTCATCGCCCAGGAGTTGACCCTCTCATCCCAGCCAGTTCTAGGGGACTGGACAGTGGTCGTGGAAACTGGGGTAACGTATTTTCAATGTCTAGTTTCATATTATATTTATATACCCATTCCAGGATCCTAGTATATTTGACGGACAGTCTTTTCTACATACAAAATACAAACATTATTAGTTCTTAATCTATATGGTGAAACAGCGTTCAGTAGAAATATAGTCTATGAGATAATCAACGTTGTCAAATTAAATATTTCGATAAACTAAATCCTGATAGAACAGGTTTTCTTTTTTGTTTTCAGGACAGCGAAAAAGATAAATCCTTCACTGTTGCTGAGTATGGTAATTTTTTTTAAAAAATCTGACTAAACAAGAGCAGTTGATGTTTTTATTCAGTCCCCTCAATTACAATCTTTGATGTCCTACATACTTGTATCTCATAGTAATATTTGTCTGTATGAGTGTCTTCATTTATTGTTCTGTTCAAGTATTAAGATTTAGTGTATAATTTATTGTTCAATCTTTTTAAACTAAGCGAAATTTCATACTAATATAGCAGACCCAGTCTATCAACCAGGCTTTAAATATTCGAATTACTAGTCAACACGTTACACAACACATCTTTGTTCCTTCCTAGTTTTTAAACTGCATTGCATAAATATAAGCTACGACGTCGAAAAAGCACTTTATTTTTATGTTTGGCTTAGCGGTCGTTAATAGGGCTGGTGAGTAGGTAACCAACCAGTTCTACGGCTCAATAAAACCTGCATGAGCCATAGAACTGGTTGGTGACCAACTTACCAGCCCTATTGAATAATATAGTTACTTTGTGTAAGTTTATATTGTTACTAAAACCAGCAGTAAAACGGCTTTATCAATGTCCTGAATTTTTGTGACACATGCTGAAAAAAATTAATTAAGTAAATGGAAATAATTTTTTTTAGTTCTACCCTTGTTCGAAGTCGAGGTCATCATGCCACCTTACGTTTTGATCAGCGATTCCGACGTCACATTTACTGTTAAGGCAAAGTAAGTTGATTTTATTTTATTTATGTTAGAAAGAAAGTTAAATTTTCGTCATACTTCCCTTAGCAGCAAATTTTAAATGAGTACAGGAAGTTTTATTACCTAGGGTAATTAGCATGTTTTTCGCCCAGTTTTTAATTTCACGTATGGGGAAGTGTTGTAATCTTGTGAAAACACCCCAGTATTATATCGCGTCCTTGTGTACGTGTGTATTTGTGTATGTGTGTCTACACGATAACTCGATGACGTTTTAAGTTAGATGGACAAAATTTGATGAATACATTACAGATCCTATATGTATGTTTGTATCCGGATTTTACGCTATCGGGTAACTTTATGTGGTTTGTTACGCTATTTTCGGTTTCTCAAAAAATAATTTCAATTAAAAATAATATTCTCATAAAGAAACATTCTATAGGCTTTGAAATTGTTTCTCACAAATTTACCTACCATTTCTCAATAGCTCAATTAGTGTTTCTTTTAGACATGTTTCTTTGGGAGCGCACTTAAAAGTTTAGGAGCAGGTGTACACTGTTATAAGTATAAATATTTTAAATAAATTACACTTCGTTCGGGGGAGTGGGCGGTAGACATGTTTCCCCTTCAAGAGAAGCCTGAAAGAATCTGTGAGCCCGATTCCTCTGGAAACGTCACCAAAACCCTTATTTTTTGTAAGAGAAACAGGTAAAGACACCTTCAAAATATATACCCGTACCGCGCATTGCTGCGGCCTCATCAGAAAGGTTGACGCACTAAATACAGAAGACTTCAACAATGCGTTAAAATTCGTGTATTTTTAGATGCTTGACATATTTTTTTTCTAAAACATCAACTTCTCAATGTTTCATGGCGATTGGATAAATGGTGTAGTAAAGTATAACAACATTCCAAAATACGCTCACATACTTTTATACACACACACATACACACACACACACACATATATATATATATATATATACATATATATATATATATACATGTATATAATTTTGTACCATGTAGATACACCTACGGTAAACCTGTAAAAGGTAACTTGAATGTCCAAGTCATTTTACAGGACTACTGGACGCCGAGGACCGTGTACTCGGTGACTGCCCCGGTAGGTGGTTGGTGCACACATTAATAAATGTTAGGGGAGATTAACCAGTTTTGTAAGAGTAAAGGGGTCTGAAAGATCAGCTGTTGACAAAGACTGGAACCTGTTTAGTGAATAACAATTTAACAAAACAATGCTTCTAAAACTGTTTAACGTAAATTAATTTTATCTTATATACTCTAGCAATTTCTTCAAAACTATTATAGCAACCGTACAAACCATAAGTTACAATTTTAACTGTAAGCAGCTACCTCAGAAGAAAGAAGTAATACTAAAACTTAAACAACTTATATTCACCCAAATAGTCTTATTAAAAATGGAGACGACGCAATTATATATACAACTAGCCGTATCGGCTAGGCGTTGCTCCAGCAATATATAGCCGTGTCTCAATTTCATTTTTATCTCAAACAATTATGTGCGTTTAAAGAACAATAAAAAAAAACCCCAGAAACCTTTACAGTTAATATGTTTATAAAAATATTCTACACATTCCATACCATTTTGGAATATCACATTTTGTCTTACAACTTTTATGGTATTTTGAAAATAAGCAGTCATTAGCTAAAACGCATACCCTAACAATTAATCATAGTCATAATTTGAAACTGATACTATAAGCTAATCTATTCTCCTAAATGTAAAACAGGTTGAAATGAAATCCTAAATCCCGCCATAAAAAGTATATGTAATGAGTACTTATTATAAAACACGAAATTTCCGAAACAAATACTGCATCACGTTACGTACGTTTCCAACATGGCATCGTTTTTTATCTTACACTTATAACTTCGAGTCTTTTCTCTATATGAGAACAAATACACAGGGATACAATTAAAATATTTGAAAAATAAATTATCGGAATCAAATTATGTAAGGTCCAGAGATTTTTACTTTTACACTACAAACAATTGCTACGTCAAACATTTACTTGCATGAGAAATTAAAAAAAAAATTAAAGTAAGTGTAAGAAATAATATATTCTTTATCAAATTAGCCACCAGTTCCCATTAAATGTTACATAATACGTACATATTTCCAATAATTTCAAAACCTAAATCAAAGTATATAATTCTTAAAATAGCGAACTACTGAAATTCCACATAAAATTGAAATATCTTTGATATAGTAAACGTATAATATCGTAAGTTGTGAGGTTTAATTCATGGTGATAATTTTAATCAAAGATGCTGCAAATTATAATTTATCTAAGAAAGCATAGAGACTTTTATTCTCAGAAATTTCAAGTCAACTTGCGGATAAAAATTAAACATTAAAAAATGCATATATGAAAAAAATAATTTGTTTTTTAAATTTTCAGATTGATGGAGAAACAAGAGTGTTAGTACCCATGTCAAAGGTCACGGAAAAGGACAACCGATTGAATAGACTCAGCCTTCTCGTTAACGCCAACGTGACCGAGTCTTTGACCGGAAACCAGATGGCCGGCAGTGGAACAGTCACCATGTACGAATATGGTGTGATACTTGAGTACCTGGAGAACAACTCCAAGACCTTCAAGCCTGGTCTACAGTACAATGCTTATGTAAGTACTTTACAGTACATTGGCTATGTAAGTACTTTACAATACATTGATTCTGTATGTACTTTACAGTATACTGGCTATGTGAGTATTTGTAGTGCATCGATTTACACGAATTACATATTAGCACAGGTAGTAACTTTAAACCTGAGTACCTGTTCAGTAAGTGTGAAACCTAGAGAAAATGTTTACGGTAGTACTTGAGCATTCAAGTGACTATGGAAGTACCTAATAGTATAATCGCTTGTGTAAGTACTTTACATCTCAGGTGAAAGAACAGTAAACAGATTAAATTAGCTGAAACCTACAATCCATATCCAACAGATAACTTTAAACCTACCTTACATTAACTAATCTTTTTAATCCCGTTCGTGCCCGAGACACACGAGGCAGACGAAGTAGAGTTCATCAGCTTCAGAGAACTCGGCATATGAAGGGATAGTGTGGTCGGCACTATGCCCAGCCGCCTTTGTTTCCTTAACGTAAGATACCCATCAGAGCTGGGTGGACTCAGGGACGTTCCAGACTCTCGGGTTACCACTGTCTTACATTTATCAAATTATTTACACCTCTTTTTTCACGAATTTTAATTTTCTCAATTTACAGCTACAAATATCCGAGCCCGACGGACGTCCAATTAGTTCAGCGAATGAGAGCGTCACAGTCAACATCCAAGTCTACAACTATAGCTGGAGCTACTTCCGTTCTTCCGGCGAGCCCATTGATAACCAGACCCTAAACATCCCTATCAATTTGGGGTTTGTCCCCATACTAGTAGAGATACCGCCTGACGCTGAGATGGTCATTATTACAGTAAGTGACGTGTTTTAAGGAATTGAATAGGTTTATTTTCTCTTCTTTAGGCTTGCTTCTGTGTGTACTCAAGGTTCGATTTTTTTATCAAGGGGTAAAAAATTTCACCTTGTTTTTACTTTCTCGTATATACGAAGTACAGAGAAAGTCTTGTAATCAAGCAAAAAAGAAATCGAGATTTTTGCAAATCTCGACGTTTTACATCTCACTGATACGGAAAAACATAATTTTGCAATCGTGTCCGTATGTCTGTGTCTGTCTGTGTGTGTGTGTGTGTGTGTGTGTGTGTCCGTGTGTAAACACGATAACTTGAGTACCGTTACAGCTAGGTTGATGAAATTTCATATATAAGTATATTATCAAAATCGTAGATCCGTATCAACTTTTGAGCGATTTCCGATAACCGAAAGTGGTACTTTTTCTACTTTGAATTTTCAAAAGCCTATAACTTGAGTACTATTTCAGATAGATAAACGAAATTTGATATGTGAGTAAACGATCTAATTCTCTACCTTCTGTTAAATTTTGATTAATTTCCGTTGACCGGAAGTACTTATTTACGCTATTTCCGATTTCTCAAAAAACGCATGTAAATTTATAAAGTACTTATAAGATTGCGCACTATTATGCACATCTTTATTTAGCGTTCACTTGGTGTGCATTTCTTTTTTCTACGAGATTATATTTTATTTTTAAAAATTTGAGTAATTAAGATGGATTAAAAATTATGTCTAGAAGTCTAGATCCCGAGTTGCCATCCCCCATAGTGTTATATTAGAATATTCGAGAAAGTTTAGGGGAGATCACTCCCGGTTTATTTCATTGTAATTTTGTTTCTGTAATGGGGAATGATGAAAATTTGCTTTAGGTATCTGACAATGATAACTTGCGTCCATCTATTCCAATCTTAGTCACACTTCCGGGGAGCGACCGAAACTAAGCATCTAAAAAAGAGCCACTCCCCAAGTAGTTCGTATCTCCAAATCAGCATGAGATCTTCCTCTTTAAAGGTAAAAAACACAAACAAATCTTTCTGTTATAACAAGAATATTAGTGCTCCGTAAGTGTAACGTAAACCAGTAGTGTTTTGTTAACAATAATATAAACTTCATAATAACTAACACACTGTTCTTTCTAAAAGGTATTGACAACTATGAATTCACAATATTAAATACGTCCACCGCTTTCACACACCACACCGCCACACACATTCATCACATACATCTGATGAACTACAGAGTTTGTGTAAAAATATAATTTTTTGTTTTGAACATTCTTCAAGGCAGGGGACACAATCGTATTTTCCATCAACGGTACTGAAGAGTTGTCTAAACTTGTTTACCAGGTACAGAGACATAATTAGATTTTCAATAAAGATTACTCGATATTGATCAAACAAAATGTATTAAATCGTAACAAATGTGATATTTCTACTCAACATTTAACGACAGGTTCTGTCTCGAGGCTGCATAGAAAAATCTGGAACAATAAATGGCAACAACCAGAAAAGCGTCAATTTCTCCATAGTCTCTGAGCCCAGCATGGCGCCATCTGCGAGAATGGTCGTCTACTACGTCCGACCAGACGGTGAAGTTGTCGCAGACAGTATCAGCTTCGACGTCATCGGCGCTTTCAAAAACAAGGTATCGATGCTCAGTTTGATCTTACCTCTAACGTTAAGTACTGAGTGCAGGGAATAAAAACTCGCAATTCTTTTTACAACAGGCGATCGTAATGTAACTTAATGAGCAGCATATGACATAATTCTATTTTAAACAGGTGACCGTTGACTTGGACAAGACTGATGTTGAACCAGGAGATGATGTTACTGTCGTAACCACTGCTGATCCAGACTCCAACGTCCATTTATTGGCTATTGACCAGAGCGTCTTGTTACTGAAAAGTGGAAACGACGTCACTGCTAATGATGTGAATAAATTATATATATATATATATATATATATATATATATATATATATATATATATATATATATATATATATATATATATATACATACATATATATATATACATATATATATATATATAATATATATATATATATAACTACGCTAAAAAAATTTCTAAAAATTATCAGGTTATAAAATTGTAAAATAGACCTATCAAATAACGAGATTTAAGCTATTTTTGAAAACGATGGTAGTAATGCTGATGATAGTATTTGTTACGATAAAAAATTGGGATCAGGTGAAGGATAAGGATAAACATAATTTTTGGTTAGTAATAGGGTTGAGGATATGGAGATGGATATAAGGAAGGACGGGGATATGTGTTCTGTAGTGTGCATCCAGTAGTGCGGTGTGGTGTTCACGCAGGTTTGTAATTGATTTAGTTGTTTGCTTATTTATGAAATTCTTAACATATTAGGTTTATAATATATATGCGATTCAGTAGGCCCTACATATCATTCAACATTTGATGGGTTCTGCTGGCATTTATATAAGTAGATCTAGAGTTTGTTCGGTGTGTGTGTGCAATGGTCTGCTACACCTGCTTTATTTTTTTCATTGATTTTGTTGATTACCTGTAAAATGTTTTCTAAAAAGTGCAGTAATGGATATATCTGTAATACAGATCCACTCAGATCTCATGGAATACGCCAGTCAAGGTTATCCAAAATATTATGTTCATAACGACGCACGGAAAATCCTGGAGGTAAGAATATATATATATATATATATATATATATATATATATATATATATATATATATATTCCTTTAAGTCACCATTGTTTAGATGTTTGCATAGGTATTTTTTTGTTTAGGCCATTGTGTCGGTATCGCTAGATCCAAATGTCTACACTATGTGTAGAACATTTAAATTAAATTTAATGACACAGCTAGGGTATCTAATAAATTAACTTGGAGTTTTTTGAAAATTAAAATGTAAATATATTGGTTGTTATTTTTGTTAGTATGTGAGTGTTAGGTTTTATTTGAGAAAGTCGCCACTAAGCTAACATTCCCCCCCCCCCCCCCATTTTGCAATCTGAAATTTTTATATGATTCTTCCCCCCCCCCCCCCCTTTCCCGATTGGGCGTCACAGAAGTCAAAAAAGTACTGATGGAAATATGGGTCTTAGAACAGAGATTCATTCGGGGGTCAAAAGGCTATGTATATGATGGCGATGAGGAAGAGAGAAAAAAAAATGTTGTTTAAAACTTTATTTTCCCATTATTATATTTTTAAAAATAAATTTAAGACGTTAAAAATATAGTTTAAAATGTTTTCAAGGTGATTATTGCTTGTGTTTTATTTATTTTTATAATTTTATTCAAACCGAACGTATAACACCATATTTATAAGTGACAAGACATCTTATAGTATGACTAACAAAAAAAAACATAAACACCTGCTTTGCATAGTTGCAAGTGTTTGCTTAAAATGTTCCACAGAATGCTGGGCTTGTTGTTTTAACTGATGCTGTGTTGCCCGAGAGTAACGGTTGGTTTCAGAAAATGTGAACAAATGTCAACATTAATACTGACAGTTATTAGCACTTAAACGAATATAAATTAACGCACAAACGCATACAACAACACATACACAAACTCTTATAATATATATATATATATATATATATATCTGTGTTACGGTCAAAGCCCAAAGTGCGGCCAAAGCAAGAACCATTTTAGACTTTGACCGGTCCATCATGGCCAGTCCGCGGATAGGCCGGTTAAAGGCCGAAATCAAGTAAATTTTCGGACTTTGGCCGGTCAATGGGAGGCGATATTGGCCAATGCGTGCTTTGGCCGACTTCGGGTTTGACCGTACATATATATATATATATATATATATATATATATATATATATATATATATATATATATATATATATATATATATATATATATATCTGAATAATATCCATGAGATAACGAGTACCCGATCCTTGAACCAGTGAGAAAACCACGTCGTGTGAATGGTGGGTTTTATTTAAACTTATTCAAGACTCTCATGCGCGCTTATTCTAATTCTAAATTCTCAATTCTCAATTCTCAATTCTCAATTCTCAATTCTCAATCCTCAATCCTCAATCCTCAATCCTCAATCCTCAATCCTCAATTCTCAATTCTCAATTCTCAATTCTCAATTCTCAATTCTCAATTCTCAATTCTCAATTCTCAATTCTCAATTCTCAATTCTCAATTCTCAATTCTCAATTCTCAATTCTCAATTCTCAATTCTCAATTCTCAATTCTCAATTCTCAATTCTCAATTCTCAATTCTCAATTCTCAATTCTCAATTCTCAATTCTCAATTCTCAATTCTCAATTCTCAATTCTCAATTCTCAATTCTCAATTCTCAATTCTCAATTCTCAATTATCAATTCTCAATTCTCAATTCTCAATTCTCAATTCTCAATTCTCAATTCTCAATTCTCAATTCTCAATTCTCAATTCTCAATTCTCAATTCTCAATTCTCAATTCTCAATTCTCAATTCTCAATTCTCAATTCTCAATTCTCAATTCTCAATTCTCAATTCTCAATTCTCAATTCTCAATTCTCAATTCTCAATTCTCAATTCTCAATTCTCAATTCTCAATTCTCAATTCTCAATTCTCAATTCTCAATTCTCAATTCTCAATTCTCAATTCTCAATTCTCAATTCTCAGTTCTCAGTTCTCAGTTCTCAGTTCTCAGTTCTCAGTTCTCAGTTCTCAGTTCTCAGTTCTCAGTTCTCAGTTCTCAGTTCTCAGTTCTCAGTTCTCAGTTCTCAGTTCTCAGTTCTCAGTTCTCAGTTCTCAGTTCTCAGTTCTCAGTTCTCAGTTCTCAGTTCTCAGTTCTCAGTTCTCAGTTCTCAGTTCTCAGTTCTCAATTCTCAATTCTCAATTCTCAATTCTCAATTCTCAATTCTCAATTCTCAATTATCAATTATCAATTATCAATTATCAATTATCAATTATCAATTATCAATTATCAATTATCAATTATCAATTATCAATTATCAATTATCAATTATCAATTATCAATTATCAATTATCAATTATCAATTATCAATTATCAATTATCAATTATCAATTATCAATTATCAATTATCAATTATCAATTATCAATTATCAATTATCAATTATCAATTATCAATTATCAATTATCAATTATCAATTATCAATTATCAATTATCAATTATCAATTATCAATTATCAATTATCAATTATCAATTATCAATTATCAATTATCAATTATCAATTATCAATTATCAATTATCAATTATCAATTATCAATTATCAATTATCAATTATCAATTATCAATTATCAATTATCAATTATCAATTATCAATTATCAATTATCAATTATCAATTATCAATTATCAATTATCAATTATCAATTATCAATTATCAATTATCAATTATCAATTATCAATTATCAATTATCAATTATCAATTATCAATTATCAATTATCAATTATCAATTATCAATTATCAATTATCAATTATCAATTATCAATTATCAATTATCAATTATCAATTATCAATTATCAATTATCAATTATCAATTATCAATTATCAATTATCAATTATCAATTATTAATTATCAATTATCAATTATCAATTCTTAATTATCAATTATCAATCTCGATCACACACACACACAGAGATAAACACATACACACACTAACACACAAATTGACACTTGGGACATGTATACATTTCCATTTTCATTTAGACATTGGTTAAAATAATTTATACATATTATTCAAGTATGTTAATTTTTAAAATTATAAGCGTATGTGGCCCATCCTGGTGAGCCCCAGGGTCCATATTACCAGACGGCAGGAAAGGCTGTAAAGTTTCAAGAACCTGTACGTGTCAGGCAGATATTCCCTGAGTCTTGGCTCTGGACTGATGTTTACGTCGGGTAAAATGTAATGTGTGTAGTGCAATTGTTTGTCGTTAACCTGTTGGCTGTCAAGTTTTGTTAAATAATTGTATGCCTTAAAATTGCTAAACACACATCATGTGCTGTAAATCCTGGTGATATGAGTTGCATTTCTATAATTACACCAAGGATAAAAAATATATCCCTTGATTGCCATTAGAGATATGTTCTAAGAACACCCCCCCCCCCTATAACTCCCCACTCCCCCCCCTCCCTTTTTTTCTCTCATTACGCTTTACATGATTCTAAAGATAATAACCGTAACATATTTCCTACATAAGTATTCACTTGTTCCTTATATATTTAGACTTGTGTCCATTATTTTTAAACTCTTTATTTCCTCCTAAATATTTATAGTTTAACCACCAAAACCGAGAGATAAGTTAATTTAAAAATACATTTTAATGTACTCAGTAATGCTTTTACTTTTTAGATCAATGGGCTCCGCCTCCATCACAACCACGGTACCAGACACTATTACGTCATGGGTGGTCAGCGCCTTCGCCATCAACTCAAAATCTGGTCTGGGAATGGCCCCAACACATTCTTACGTAAGTCTATAAATAGCTACGCCAACCTGATTCGAGAACTCATCAAACTGACTAGGTTTGAGCTCAATATTCTATACAGGATCCCGATCACGTAAAACAATAACAAGAAGACACTAAAGTAATGAAGGCAAAGCTCATACGTTTAACTATTATAACACGCATAAGTGTAAGCTATACCTACAATCAATGTTTCTTCCAGACTTTTTTCTCCAGGGCGGCAATGACATTTTCGGGTGGGCGGGGGGGGGGGGGTCGGAGGGGGGGGGGGGGGGGCACGACCCCCCCCCCCCCCCCCCGAAGAGATAACTTCTCACTACACTTGCAGCCGTAATTAGCGTGCCGACTACACCTCTCTTGCACTTACACACGGAGGTAGGATGCACACACACTTTCCGCAAAGGTAGACTGTTAACTTCAAGCATACCCTAAGCTACCCTATCACAGTACAATTACATCCTGAGCTAGCCTGTCACAGTACAATCACATCCTGAGCTACCCTATCACAGTACAATCACATCCTGAGCTAGCCTATCACAGTACAATCACATCCTGAATTAGCCTGCCAACGAAAGACGAAAACTCTAAAAAGATGGCTAAAAGAAAATTAAGTTAATACGATAGTCTAATAGAGAAAGTTGCTCAAAACTTAGTGTTGATGACTACACTACGTATAAAAGAGATAAAATAGTCGTTTAGTTTACAAATTCACAAGTATTTGAAATCTAGTATTTGTAATATAATCTATCTTTAAATACTTGATTCTCTTAAAACGTGTTTTCTTAATATATTTGCTTTTTAATCTGTTCCAGCTGAAAGTCTTCCGACCGTTTTTTGTCAGCCTCAACCTCCCCTACTCTGTGACTCGTGGTGAGCATCTGGCACTTCAAGCAAACGTCTTCAACTACCAGCCAGACGATATGCAGGTGGGAATAGAAGTTATGTAAAACATCTATTTCGTTATATATTTATTTATATTTTGCCAGTATATTGAAACAACTACTTGCAATTACATAATAGTCGTACAAATTCTCTTTTTTAATCAAACTGCAGGTACGGGTGACTTTGGCCGAGTCTAAACGTTTCCACAACATTTTTATCGACGAAACAGGAAACCAGGAGCAGAAACAGGTTGATGTTGTACATGAGGTTATGGTGAGTTGGGTTTTATTTTTCTTTCTAGTCAATTACTAACCAGATAGATCCACAATGGAAAACTGCGCTCAAAAATGTGCGTAAGGGAATGTATTTTATTTTAAATGATCATTTGTAGACGTCAGCACAGATTGACTACATGTACATTGTAGCATAATAAAATATATTTCTACGAAATAGGACAAAACTAAAGTGTATTAGTGTAGTTTGTTTCTGTTTGCGAAGTTTTCGATTGCGCATTTTTACTATTACTCATATTTCTGGAAAATTATCAAAAGATTAAATCCTTTTGATTTCATGAACTAAAAACAGTTTTAAGAAATATTTACTTTAAAAGGTCAAGGCTGGTGAGGCCGAATCTGTGTATTTCCCCATCGTCCCTGATGACCTTGGTAGAGTTGACGTGGAGGTCAAGGCCCAATCCACCAAGGCCGCTGACGCTGTGCGCAGACAACTCCTTGTTGAGGTATGTTGGGGTTAACGTTCTTGGTGCTGGGTTGTCCCAGAAACGCAGGTAATCCGGGGAAGAATTCGGATGAATAATCTAACAGTTCACACTTTCATGTCGTCCAAGGGAGTAATTTAAGGAATATATGTGTGTGTGAGGGGGGGGGGGGGGAGTGTCTTGATGTCGGAGGTAAAAGTAGTCGGATTGATGATCTGACACAGCATTAACGCGAGGGTAATGTAGTACAGCAGTATGTACCTTAACTCATTGAGCTGGTATAACCACAGGCTGAAGGAGTCCCCAACCAATACAACATCCCCGTCCTCATCGACCTGACAGACAGCAAAAAAACTTTCTCAAAGACCATTGACCTCACTCTGCCTGACAACGTAGTGAAAGGATCAGAGCTTGTTAGAATTTCGGCTGTCGGTAGGTTTTTGTAGCCAGAGGCGTATTGGGGGGGGGGGGGGGGGGGGGAGGATGACATTAATCTCTGTTTTTCTGTTAGAAGTGTTAGTCAGAGGCATTGTTGGGTGGGGCGGAGGGGGGGTGATGTAATCTTTGTTGTCGGTTAGTAGTGGTAGTCAGAGGCGTTGTTGTAAGGTTTAAAATGGATTTGTTAGTTCTCGACATGTAGTGGCAGTAACAACCATAGGTTTAGGCAGGATTTTTATTGATCGTAGTTAGGGGTATTTAGTGATCGTACCTGCTCGTAATAAGGGGCATTCAGTGATCATAGTTGTTCGTAGTTGGGGGTATTATGTGATAGTAGCTGTTCGTAGTTTGAGGAATTCAGTGATGGTAGCTGTTCGTAGATAGGGGTATTTAGTGATTGTACCTGCTCGTAGATAGTAGTATTCAGTGATCGTAGCTGTTCGCAGTTAGCTCTTTAATGGCTTAGGTATGTGGGTGCACGAAATTGTCAGAATAAAATCATATGGAAGAGAATGTAGAGGCAACGACAGCGTATAGACATTTCTCTCAGATACTGTAGTTTTTCATCAAGAAAGCAACCCTACATCCCAATACGTTGTACTGTCACATAGGTGACCTGATGGGTCCAACCATCGCTAAGCTGGACTCCCTGCTCCAGATGCCTTACGGATGTGGGGAACAAAACATGGTCAATCTGGCACCGGATGTCTACGTCACAGACTACCTCACGTCTGTAAATCAACTGAATGGAGACGTCAAGTCTAAAGCTATCAATTTTATGGAGAATGGTACGATGAAATTTTTACATTTTCCTATGAATAATATGGTATTTATCTATGTCTTTCAATTTATCAAGCATAATATAAAACCGCAATCTTCACATAGTTATGTAATTATTTTAATATGATTTATAATGGTGGCATTTTGCAGGTTACCAGAGAGAGCTGACCTACAAACACAGTGACGGCTCGTTCAGTGTTTTTGGCAACAGTGACAAATCAGGATCCATGTGGTAGGTTTTTGTGAAATATTTCTTGAACGTTTAAGTACAAAGTTTATGTGCAATATTTAAAGCATGTGGTAAGTTTAGAGGTCATTGAAAAAAAGGTATTGGAGTCTTATATTTGTAGATTACATCCAATAAAATTATACTTATCTTGGAAAAGTTTTCACAGAGAGATTAGTGACGATTAAGGTATTATTTGATACTTTGTTTCTTTACAGGCTGACAGCTTTTGTAGCCCGCGTCTTCCACCAGGCTAAACGTCACATCTTTGTGGATGACAACATTATCCGCGAGGCCATCTGGTGGATGATACAGCAACAAAATACGGACGGCAGCTTTCCGGAAACTGGATACATTTACGACAAAAATATTCAGGTCAGTAGAGTTACTTTAAGGCATATCTTCGGGATTGAGGATTGACGCCCCCTTCCCCCCCCCCCCCCTCTCATAACAACAAATACCCTTCCACTTGGAAAATTTTGACCAACCCCCTCGAAAATTGCAAGTGCCTTTCCCCCCCCCCCCCTCCCCCCCCCCCCCCGAAGAAAAAATGTCTGAAAGAAACACTGCAGGTCACCCAACCTATTGTACAATTTTCTGTGCCGTTTACTGAGGACTTTTCTTGTTACAATGTCAACTTAGTTACATTTAGACTAGTTCATGGAAAAGCAATCACAAAAGTTTGAGACTAATTTTATTTTTATTCCAGGGTCAAGCAGGGTCAGGGGTCGGGTTATCCTTGTTTGTGTTGATCTCCCTACTGGAGAACCGTAAGGATCAACCGGACACGGTAGGTCGAGGGTTAATGTTATATTTCTTTATATTACATTTTATATTTGTATGGTTAACTAACGCGTTTTTAGGACAGGGGTTAACGTTTACATTATTTAGCTAAATGGTAATTTTGAATATGGCTAGCCGAGATATTCAAATCACAGCAAAGTATCCTCTGAAACTATCATAACATAAGGTGGGACATGACGTGTCAACAATCACAGTTAACAGTTTATATTTAAAATATTTTATATATTAAGTCTTAGTTCTAACTCACAACACGCTATGTCGTTATAGTTTAGACAGAGTGCGTAGATTCCAGGCTCGCTTTCAAATAAACATGAAAAATAATTGGTTTGTTATATGTACGAAAACATTTATCAGAAATTTCAAAGAAATCTCATCTATCTCATACATTGATGTCTCTGACTGACTTTTTCAAAAGCCCACATTATCTCATACAATCTTAATCAAAAGCCCTTTATTCTTATAAGTTGCGATTAAATACCCACAATATTTAAGACCATATTAGAAAACCACAATATCCCAGTAACTAATTCTAAAAACAGCATCTTTTAAGTCATGTTGACGAGGCCATACAAAAAGCCCTAGCCTACGCTGAACAGGAAGTTGCCAAGTTGGATGATCTCTACGTTCTCGCCATGGCGTCTTACGCTTTCCAACTGGCCGGCAGCAACATGACCCAAGCTGTTCTAGACAAACTGGAGGCTGAGTCAAATCAGAAGGGTAAATCCTGCTCTGTATCTATAATTACGTATATATGTATGTACGTATGTATGTTCGGTTCGACAGGTAGACATTGTATTTGTAACATAATACAACATGATACAATAATAATAATAACATTAAAAATTATGCGAAAAATTAAAATGTAACTATTCTATTCAATGTATACCTATGACATATTAAGTGTTTATTTATATACGAGAAAAATGGCCCGTTGAGGAAGGGTACAACGGGCGCTAGGCTGATAGTGCTGTCTCTTTTCTCTAAACTAAAACCAACCCACCCCCCCACACACCACCCACACCCCACCCCCCCACCCCACACACCACCCCACCCCCACCCCCCACCACACACCACCCCCACCCCCACCCCTCACCCCCACACACCACCCCCTCCACACACCGCCCCCCACCCCCCACCCCCCCCCCAAAAAAAAACATGTCTACCGTCCCATTCAACGAAATATAATTATATACTTTTTCCAGTGTCCGCCCCCTCCCAGAAAATTCTACCCCCCGCCCCCGAAAATTTCAAGTACCCCCACCCCTCTCCGGGGAGGAAAAAGTCTGAAAGAAACACTGAAACCAACCCACCCCCCCACACCCCCCCCGACCCCCCCCCCCCACACACACCATCCCCCCCACCCCTCCACCACCCCCCCCCCCCCCAAAAAAACATGTCTACCGTCCCATTCAACGAAATATAATTATATACTTTTTCCAGTGTCCGCCCCCTCCAAGAAAATTGTACCGCCGCCCCCGAAAATTTCAAGTACCCCCCACCCCTCTCCGGGGAGGAAAAAGTCTGAAAGAAACACTGAAACCAACCCACCCCCCACACACCACCCCCCATCCCCCCACCCCCCCCCCACCCCCCCCCCCCCTACACACACCCCACCCCTCCACCCCCCCCCCCCCCCAAAAAAAAAAACATGTCTACCGTCCCATTGCAAGAAAACCACTTTTTAGATTAGACACATTAATAAGGCGGTAATTTTATTATAGAGTATCGATGAGGAAATTTCTTTTGAGTTGGGGAGGGGGGGGGCTCAGACGCTCTTACGCGGGGGTGGGGCTTCGCCCCTACCCGAAGAATTGTATGAAAGAAACTCTTCACGCAAACCACTTAGATTAGACCAAATTGCCTTTGTATTGAATGTTTACGCGATAATCAATGACGTCATATAAATGTGTGCACTCTCTGGTTTGAGATTATGTTCTACTCTAAGCTAAATGTGACCGCGTCATACTTCGTCTTTCGTTTCACTGTGAGAGTTTTTAAATTCCTTGTGTTTTCTCTAGAGCGTTCTTGTCAGACAGATAGATAGATAGATAGACAGACAGACAGCGAAACTATTATTATAGATTTGAATAGATTTCGTCTAAAATACAATCAGCACATTGCTATTGTATACCTCGCATTTAAAAAGTCACTTTCTTTTTTCTACAAACAGACGGTACGGTGTACTGGCACCAGCAGGAACCCCCTAAGGTTTCTACTGACCCATGGCACCGGCCTAACCCCGCCAAGGCCGTTGACATTGAGATGACCGCTTACGTCTTGCTGACCTACACAAAGCGGGGCGACTTGGTGGCGGGCAAGAGCATCATGCAGTGGATCACCAAACAGAGAAACGCCAACGGAGGCTTCATATCAACACAGGTTTGTCTAGAACTTCATGTGTTAAACTCTAGCGAAATACCACCCAGCTGACATTACCCACGACATAATCCCCCGGAGTCATTATCCCCTGAGAACCCTAACCCTAACTCAAAACCTCAACAACAAACCTGTATGTAATACAAACGCTAAATTCACTCTTGAACCAAACTCTAATTTTACATCTGACTCTGACCCCAACACTAACCCCAACCCCGACCCTAGCACTAGCCCTAACCCTTAACCTAACCGTAACCACTAGTAATTTTTTTCGTTTAAATATTTTAGATAAGTGATTTAAAAAAAAAATTTCAAGATAGGTATTTTTATTATAATTTTTCCAATGAATATATTCAATCATTTATAACGATTAATTAATAACCCATAGGAAAGCATAAACTTTTTCTTTCAAATGCTTATATTTTTAATTGTTTATAAGTTTAAGACTTTGCGCTGCATACAGTTGATAAATTAGATTTATGTATTTATGCCGACATTCAAAAAGCCGTCTGGATAGAAGCTAACAAGTCTTGTAAAAAAATATACTCTAAGTAAATAAATGATAAGCATTTGTAAAAAAAAAACTCGTTAGAAAATGATGAAAATACAGTACAACATAGAAATAAATATACCAGAGACGTAGCGACCCTTCTCGGCGCCCGGGGACAAACTTTCAATTTGCACCTAAAATGAGAATTTAATTTGTTTTTCCAACCCATTATGGGGCCCCCTAAGGTGGGCGCCCGGGGACATATGTACCCCCCCCCCCCCTGCCCTCTCACTACGCCTCTGAAATATACCACGTAAAATAATTTACAGTACTTAAAAATTGTATTACACCGTACTATATCGCCTCGCCATACCATCTATATACTTCTAAAACTCGATGAGTTTGTATATTACTTTTTTATTGACTTTTGTTTAGAGCTGTAAAATATGTATTTATGTAGAAAGCTATTTTCTTTTTCCCAAAATTATATACACAAATGTATTTAAACACAGTAATTATTTAAATGATATTTTTAATGTAGGCCATTTGTCCGTGTCGGTCTTTTTGATGCCGGCTTTTTGTCCTCAGCCTTATTTTGGTATAGTGTAACACTAAAATATGTTTCTGAGTTGCCTGAGGGGCGTTGTACAGATTTAAATCAGGGATCTGAACTCGAGACTTTCGAGTTAAGCAGTATGTCGAGTACTTTTTAAAATTTTGATTAAAATTTCCTGTAGATTTTTGGCCACTGTGGTTTAATTTGTATAAAATATATTCTGTCTCTTTAGAATGTATTTTAATAAATTGTATTAAAAAGGTGTATTCCTTCACACAATCTAACTGTAGGACACAGTGGTTGCCCTGAACGCCCTCAGCGAGTACGCCAAGCAGACGTACAGCAACAAATTAAAAGTCCACATCACCACCCAGCTGGACGATGAGACTACCTACACCTTTGACGTCGACAAGACCAACTCACTTGTGCTGCAGTCTAGAGAGGTTCAAGGCGAAATTCAGTTTAACTTTTTAAGTTTATTTTAATATGCATTATTTCTTACGAGAATAAACTGTTCAGATAAATAAATAGACGGGGAATGGCGTGGTTGGACGGGGGCGCTCAGGATTGTCAAGGGGTCGTCCATAAATGACGTCACACTCGAAAAGGGGGTCCGTAATTTTGTGACGTTATGTGATGAGGGGGAGAAGGGGGGGGGGGGGGTTCAGATGATGGGACATCACATTTTTGCATTATAAAAAAGCCATGTTAGAAAACTAATTTTAGACGTTATTTTGCGTTTTAAAAAACTGTTTTAATAAATTGCAATAGGAATTTAATAAAGTACACTATATAGACAGAGTTTAGACCAGATTTTGGAAAAATATCGATGTTTTAAGAAAAATTCAACTGCGATTTTGAATGGGGTTATAGGCTGAGGTGTGACGTAATTTAAGGGTGGGGGTCTGGCTTTATGTGACGATGTGTGACGGAGGGGAGGGAGGGAGATAAAAATCGTCCAAAAAATCGTGACGTCAATTATGGATGACCCCCTAACTCCAAAAGTCCCAAGTTCGGAACCTGGGCGGGTTAGGCTCGTTAACTGGAGAAAGCAATCTATGTGGTAGAGCAAACTCTAAAATCAAACAAGTACTTCCCTGTAATTTGTTCTTGGGTGGACAAACTCTATAGAAACATTTTTAAAAAAAGGCGATTATCATGTTGACACGTAATAATAGTCCGGGAGAGAGTCCCAGTTAAAATTATGTTTAGCATCGAAGAACATATTATATATATATATATATATATATATATATATATATATATATATATAATACCATGTATGTATAGAATACAACGGTGCCTACTCAAGTTGTAATCACAGCTACTGGTTCAGGCATGGCTCTTGTTCAGGTACTTCCTCTATTTGATACCCTCCGATTATACCAATGTTCACTAAGTTTTATTTTAAAAGACTAGGCAACTGTGTATAATAATAAAGTTAAAGTAGCAGTAACGGATATTCTGTGTTATCACTTCTTTCTAAACGACCTAACAGATGTCTACCAATATCAAATAATATTCAATGTTTGCATTACCGGTAACATGTTACTAATAAATCAGTAGTGATCTTCAATTTTGTTGCTTCTCCAGGCATCGGTAAATTTCCATGTGCTGTCGGAAATCGAGGCGAAAACCTTCGATCTGACAATTAGATTAAAAAAGGAAACAATCCACCATTTGGTTTTGGAAACTTGTACAAGGTGTGTTTATTGTTGATACATTGGTCGGAACTAAATGGTGGTTAGTAGAGTTGGAGGTGGGGGGGGGGGGCTACCTTAGAAAATTATTCATTTGAAATATATACGTGTTTATTTTTATTGTTTCTTTATTGATATTCGTATAGGCAAAAAAAAAGACTAAATCCAGTTTAAGCTGGCACCATCTTGTTGGTGACACCATCAACATTTGTTGGTTATACCGGCTACATTTGTTGGTGACACCAACAACATTTGTTGGTTACACCGTCTACATTTGATGGTGATTCTACATTTGTTGGTGACACCATCAACATTTGTTGGAGACACCATCTACATTTGCTGGTGAAACAATCTGCATTTGTTAGTGACACGTCTTGCGTTTACCTATAGCTGTTAGTTGTTCTAATTCAGTATTCACTATAATCGTTGTCTGACCTGTGAGCTACTTTTGGTTTTAAAGCTTGGGTTATAAGCACCATTCGATTTCTTGTTAAATTAAAATATAAGCATATAATTAAAAATCCTGAAACCTGATCCAAAAAACCAGATGGCTAGGAAACAGTCCCAACAGTGGAATGGCTGTCCAAGAGTTTGGTATCCCATCAGGCTTTGATGCTGACCTTGAAAGCATCACCAAACTAGACATCGTGAAGAGAGTCGAGACACAAAACAAGAAGGTCATTCTCTACTTCGACAAGGTCAGTATGGTTAAATAGATATTTTTAATTTTGCAACTAAAATGGATTTCTAAAATTAATTTAGTTTGGAAGTGCAGCTTAAAAATTTAAACATTTTATTCTATCGTTTTCGTCATTGGCAAACTATACGTAATTACAATTTTAGGTATGGTGTTATTTAACTCATAACAGAAATTATGTTTTACTTAACTTTTTGAGGAAAGAAAGAAGTGTCTTGTGTCTGTACCATTTATGCTCTGAATGTGTCTCTACCTCCCAGATCGGCACGACGCCCGTGTGTTTAAACCTTAGAGTCAGACGAGTTGATTTTGTTGCCAAGTCCCAGCCAGCTGCCGTCAGGGTCTATGACTACTATGAGCCACGTAGGTCACAGGTTTTACACTAACATTGCTTGGTTTATCCACTAAACATTCATTGAACAGTTTATATAATCAATTTTCACCATCATCCGTGATGGAAATAAATGCTATTGCAAATTAAATTTTAATTAAAAAAAAACTTCAAACAAAAAAAGATTTTTTTTTTAAATTATGCTAGTTACAACTTAAAGCAATAGTTCAATTTTAAGTTTATTTTAAATTATATTTTATGTGATTTTAAATTATATTCTATTTTGATTGTAAATTATATTTTATGTTGGTTTTAAATTATATTTTGTGTTGATTTACATAAGCAATTATAATATAAAGATAAGTACCAGTCAGTAGTGTAACTAGGATTTTTGGGCCCCTATGCAAAAATTATTATTGGGCCCCTACCTTGATCTGTAAATTGTGTATTTTATACATCCATAGTTGTGTATTTTTACGGTATAATTATGTAGTACCCGTAGCGTAAAATACCTTTGATTTTTATATCAGTTGTATGAGAAAAAAATTAACTGTAAGCCTTTAACCTTTAAGTAACCTAACACAGTAGCTTCACGGGGGCCTCACAGTTTAGGCGTGACACCATGACGAAAACTCGTAAAATTTACTCTTTAAACTATGTTTTATTCAATTAAAACAATAAAATATTAAGGAGAGGGTGTAACACTCCAACGGAAATGCAAAATTGTTAAATGGGGTGGGGGTGACACTCACTAAACGCACCAGGTGTTATCGAACTTTGTTACGCCACTAACCAAATACACATTTTACAAAGTTGATCATGATTTAAAGACATTAGTTGTTTTTTTTCTTTCTTATACGTTTGCAAAGTTCTTCTTCTTCTTCTTCGTTCTTAATTATTAGTGTTAAAGTGGATCGAGATTTATCTGCCAGTGGGTTTGAATTCGAGACTTTGTTCGAATTTATCAACCAAGAGCTTTTTGCCGACTCGACCACACCTCCAACACAATTAAGCGTTACGTGTCAACTGGTTATGCGCCATTGAGGCCATTGACTCCGATTTCAGCCTGCTTTTCTGTTTGGATTTGCTTCCATAGCCTTTGTCCAACCAAGAACAATCTACAAGGCAGTAGTTGTTTAATTTTGGAGTTGTCTCTCCTAGAAGAGTGGCTGTCCCCAGCTAACGAGCCTTGTCTGCCCGAGGGTTCGAACTCGAGACTTTTCGGTTTAGCAACCGTGAGCTTTACCGACTCGACCACGCCGACCCCTAAAAAAAGTGATTAATATGTTCCTTGAAGTCCATTTGAGCTGCTTCTTTATGATCGATACTTAGGATGACGCAGTTACTGACCCAAAGGGCATATCTACAACTTGTTTCATAACATTTTGGAGTTGTCTCTCCTAGAAGAGTGGCTGTCCCCAGCTAACGAGCCTTGTCTGCCCGAGGGTTCGAACTCGAGACTTTTCGGTTTAGCAACCGTGAGCTTTACCGACTCGACCACGCCGACCCCTAAAAAAAGTGATTAATATGTTCCTTGAAGTCCATTTGAGCTGCTTCTTTATGATCGATACTTAGGATGACGCAGTTACTGACCCAAAGGGCATATCTACAACTTGTTTCATAACATCATCATTATGAAGAGACTTGGGGGCGCCCAACTGCATACTACTGCCAAGGCGGCTGGAGGACACCCCTTACTTTCTTTAGCCATTGATTGTAGTAGCCCTCCGTATCCCTAGGGCACGGCGCTTATTAAAAACAATTGAATGCGCCGTATTGCTCACGGGGGTAGCCCGGGGCGCCGGCTGATGCACCTGTGCAGTGTTGGCCGTTGAATTAAGCAGTAACCCTGACCCATTGTGCAGGACACCCAATCAACTGACCCCAGGTGCTAAGAAAGCCGCTGGGAAACTCTGGGTGGCAAACCGAACCACCTTACTGTCAAGGGGCCGCTCTACGAACGAAACAAGTTAATTAAAAAGTCTAGTGACATTTAAGCGCAATTTCCTTATGTTATCTAAAAATAGCTCTGTCGTAGCGTAAATCAAGAGCAGGGTTAGTAAAACCATTGGTTAGTTATTAAAACGTTTTTTATTAATTTTTTTTCAGTATTTTACATGTTTTATTTACAATAGAGTTACATGACTAAAAAACATTGCGCGCCTAGCTACTGAACGTGATGGCGCTGCTATTGAACGTGATGACGCGTGTGGTGTGGTTGGATAAACATGCCTACTAATTCGGTCCAAATTTTAATTAATTAAAAAAAAAATTGTGACCGAACGAAAGGATATTTTTGAAAACTTTCTTCGGCAATATTGTTCTAAATTATGGCAGAAATCGATTGGTAAATGTTTCAAGTCGCTAAGTGGTCTGATTGCCGAGATATGGGCCAAAAACTGCATTTTTGTCGAGGTTTTTTGGCTTTTCCGGGAAATCCATGAAAGAAACCCGGAATTTTTTAGGCCTATGTTCATCCTCGAAACCTTCTTAACATAATTGCTTTGGAACTAGTCCTCGATATTGCTTCGTTGAGGAGGAGATACGACTTAAAGCTGCGGACACACATTCATTCATTCATACATTCATACATTCATACATCCAGAAATGACGGGTTAATAAACGCAATTCTCCAGAATGGAAATTGCGCTAAAAAATATTTAATGGCAGAAAACTTTGCAGGAGTCAGAGTTTCTTTACGGCTCCTGCTCCTCGTGTGTGGGGTTGTGGTAGGAAATTTCACGGTCAGTAGAGGTTTTTCTGAATTATTCAAAATTACTTCTCAATATTTCTTGGCGATTGGATCATTTTGGTATTAATGCATATAGGACAAGTAGACAGACAAAAAAAAAGCCTTAAGTAGCGGCATATTGATTAGGGATGAATTAGATTAAGAAACAAATTGTGAATAAGGTTAAAACTAGAAAAACATTGACATATTTTCGACTTAGCTTGTTGTGAAAACACTGTCCACGGCTTTCATTTTTAAAAATTGGCTCAATCGTTATCATTGTTGGATGGAAATTAGGTGAGGACAGAGAGTTGAGAGGGAGGGGATGCAGGTTTGTGGCTGTGGGGTAGAGAGTTTTTAGCGATGCGTATAAATTTACGATTGCCGATGCCAGTCTCGCAAAAGAGTCAATGTTCAAGTTTATTTATAGGCTAATTCTCTCAAAGACTTGCCCGACAATGCCTATAATGTTAATAACGATGGCCTTATACAACCACCACCCCTCCCCAGTTACAAAGGTCTGGGGGCCTTTTTGGATTTTTTTAAAATTACTTCTACAGTATAAAACAAACTGGATTTCCGTTTTCTTTTTAACATTGTTTTCATAATACAAATATTAAAATTCCAAAGTAAAAGTTTCAAAATTTTAAAGAGGGAAAAGGGCCCCTATTTGCCTTGGGCCCTATGCCTTGCTCACGCTAGCTTTACTGTAGCTACGCCACTGGTAACTGTCAAACTAAAGTACGATTAAAGTAAACGAAAACAGATTTTTTTTTTGGTTAGAAATTCAGTGTTTTAATTTTTAAAGTTCTCTCTATTAAATAGAGTAATTGTTTTATATACTACAGGCAACCAGGTGACAGTGTTCTACCAATCAAACCTTCTGAAAGATTCCACCATCTGTGACGTCTGCCCGGAATGCGAAAACTGCGACCAAGTCACCGGAAATTTTCAGGTGACGTTGTGTTATGTGTGTGGGTGTAAAAAAATTTGAATATATTGTAAAACGTTTTTGATCCTCGAATTTAATAATCGATAATTGATACATATTGATATTATAGCTTTAAACATAAAATAGATGATTTTTGTGCTGATAATAATAACATTTTTGTTTAATTACAGATGTTACAGAAAGCATGGGATGTATGCAAAGCTTTCCTGTCGTGGTGTTCAGAAATAATGTTTGATATTATACATTTCTTATAGCAAATGCCATCTTATAGCAAATAAAATGAAGCTTTCAAATCTAGTTTTGCTCGTATTGTATTACATCTATACAATTCTTTTACTAATTTATAACTTGTAGATAGATTTTATTTGAGCTTTTAAATGTCTAACTTCATTCAATGGTATAAGCTTTGAAACCTGTAAACATTGCTTTGAAACATTAAAAAAAAATTTGCCTTTTTAACAAATAAATCTTGTGTCCTATTTTTTGCTTTGAATTTAAATTTAAAAACGATTTCGTATTAGCACATTTTGGGTTATAGCATAGAAGAAAGAAATGAACATGTTCCCTACTAAATGTGTTATTTTGCACACGAGTATAGCATTGAATGAGTACAGCATTGAATATTAGAAAGAAAGGAACATGTTCCAGACAAATATTTCAGACGCAGAAAATTTTCTACATTCTTGTTTTGCTTAAATTTTTAAAGTTGTTCATTTACACTAGCTTGTATTGTTTAATTTTCAATCCAAACTTGCTTACTCGGTATTTTTTTTTTATTTTTTGAGGGAGAGGAATCTTGAAATTCATTTATATTATCTGAATTTGAAACACGTGAAATAAATTCTAATAGTAGTATATTAGGTCGCTTTTGGTTAGTATTTTTGGCGGAGCAGGGGAGGGTGAGGAACAATGACATATAGTAAAATACTCGGGAGCAGGATGCGCGGGTGGCGCAAAGACATAGAGCAAAATACTACGCCAGCTGCCGCAGCCTGGCGCATCGGGAGGGTAAGGGTGGGTGAGCAGGATGTGGGGGTGGCGCAAAGACATATAGTAAAATACTACGCCAACTGGGGTTGGCGGAGGTGGTGGGGAAGTAGGTCACCTTTTGGTGACCTTGTGACGTAATTAGTAACATTATGACGTAATTAGTTTGAATTTAATTAATTTGATTTTAATTAATTTTTGACCTAGTTACGTAATTTTAATGTGTTTTTTAATGAGTTTTAATGAGTTTTTTAAATTTTTAATCAATTTTTATTGACTAGTTACGTAATTTGATTATTTGTTTACTTTTTAATTAATTTTTTATTGACCTAGTTACGTAATTGGATTTTAATGAGTTTGAATTTAATTTTGTAATTTTAATTAATTTTTATTAACGAGTTACGTAATTTGATTATTTGTTTGATTTTAAATTGTTTACTTTGTTTGTTTACTTGTTGTTTATTTGTTTATATTGTGTAATTTTTATTCAATAGTTACGTAATGTGATTTTAATTATTTTTATTTTGTTTATCTTTAATTTTATTTTATTTTATAATTAGTTAAATTATTATTATTAACTAGTTACGTAATTTGATTTTAATTACTTTGTTTAATTTAATTACTTTGATATATTTCTTTTCTTTGTTGTTTAATTTGTTGGTTTGTTTGAATGTATGTATGTTTTAAATAAAAGACTAACACTAGCCGTGTACTTTGTGAATAACATCCATTAAAGATAACGATCAGCCACAGCTGTTACGTATCGACCCGCCCGCGAAGTTTTCTCACCGCTACCCGTTTTAATGGGAATGTATTGATCGCACCCACTGGGCCATCACAGCATGATGTCCCACCTAATTAAATTTTTGTTATGCTTCAGCGAGTTTCCCCCGAGCGGTTTGATAGGTCATGATGATTTATGTGGGTTCGCGAAGCGAACACTGCAGGGGTTATGGTAATTATCGCAAAGCCAGCGTTAAGTGTGGGAACACCTGTTACCACGTTAATCGATTTTTCCCCCGGTTGGGTCCCGTGCTTTTCACTAACAGTTATACGGACAGTATCATAGGTTTTTTTGTTTTCACCTAGGCAATGTTTTGTTGTTGTTTGGTGTAGAGTTTATACCAGGGTCGGTGAAGTTTTCACCGAGGTTGGTTTTGAACTCGGACCATGCATGTTTAGGAATTGCTGATGTCGACTACAAACATCCATTAGAGACACCTGTTACTCGCTAATGGCACCCGACACGTATCGATCCACATGCGATCCTTTGTTCTTGTCAACCACCATACAAGGGACAAGTTAATATTGATCGAACCCACTGACCATCAGTATGATGGTCCACCTATGTGTAATTTTTATTAACGAGTTACGTAATTTGATTTTAATTTTTAAATTTTTAAATTTTAAATTTTATTTTATAATTAGTTTAATTATTATTAACGAGTTACGTAATTCGATTTTAATTTTTTTAAATTTTTAAATTTTTTAAATTATTATTTTTAAATTTTATTTTTAATTGTTGTTTACTTGTTGTTTAATTTAATTACTTTGTATAATTTATTTGTTTGAAATTCATTTTAATTAGTTTGCTTTTAATTTCTTTGTTGTACGCCGTTTAAAATAAAAGACTAACACTAGCGTGTAATAGAAAGTGTCATTGTGTATAACATCCATTTAACCACAGCTGTTACTTATTAGTGACAGCTTGTACTTATCGATCCGCCCGTGATCCTCCCAGGCGCTCCCCGTGGTTGCTTAATAGCGGGCTCACTGAAGCGATCACAACAGGTAATTAAGCGAAGCCATTAAGTCCCTCTCCGCGTTAAGTGTGGCGACAGCTGGTGCTGTAATTAGTCACGGCTCTCGGCTTTTTTCATTAGCCTACAGCTGTACATGAACTATGTTCACATATCGTACGCCCGGTCATTCTTTGATCAAATTAAAAAATTTTGTTTCCACATGTCCTGCGAACCGTCCCTTGCTATGTATGAAAGATTAATGGTTGTAACTATTCGCTTATAGCGAGGGTCAGCGAAAACAAAAATATATTTAAGGGTCGGAATTTTCTTTCAACCACCGTTAAGTTAGGTTTTGAGACGAAACGAAGTCTCGGTAGGTTCGTGTTTTTTAATGGGCGACAGGGCGACTTGGTGCGTTGGTACGTAGGTATGCGTGGGTAGACATGTTTTTACAAGTCTGGAAAAGTAATTAAGTTTTTTATGACCGTTCCGATTTTTTCTTTTGATCTGACCACCATTTGACCACACTGAGCCAGATAAATTTAACAATTGTCGCAGCGGGGTTTATTTTAAGTGCACCCCGTGCACGCTTGTTTACATTTTAAAAGACGTCTCGCGTGTCTTCCCCTTACGGCTTCCCTAATAGAGAAACGAGAGGAAAGACAACTGTTCTAAAATTAGAACAGCCTTGTCTACAGACACGAGTATCGTCCCTTGTGAAAAAATTCGCGTCAGAATCCTTAACTAAACAGTCAATTTCTTTAAAATGTTAAAAAATAATTTAGGAAGACAAGGGTTAACAAAATATATATCTTAGTCTTGCAGCAGCTTACCTTCCCATGTTCACTTTAGTATTACAGTTTTCATCAAACTTCTTTTTGAGTTGAACTTCGTTAATTTTTAAGAAAGTTTACTTATACATAATACATTACGTCTAAGGACAATTTTTTATTTTTACCACTCAATGTATTTTCTTTTTCTATATCTTACATTGTCATCTTAATTTTTGATCACCTTAGGTGGTGGTAAGGTGGTAAGGTGGTGGTAAGGTGGTGGTAAGGTGGTGGTAAATTTGCTTAAGATTATAAACTTCAAGTTTTAAAAATCAACAACGTTATAGTACGTCGTGTCAAATGACACACCGTTAAAATGTCTACATTTAAATTTCACCAAAATAATGATGTATAAACTAAATATGATATGACGTTAGCATACATATCATTCAATCTAATCATTCTAAAGTACAAATCAATAATTTTTATTTATTAAGGGGCTGGGTGAGTTATTTTTATTCGGGCGCCCAGGGAAGTTTGGAGTTGGTTGGAACAGATTTTATACACGAGTCGGTGACGTTTTCACCGAGGCAAGGGTTCGAAGCTAGACCATGCATATTTTGGAATTGTTAGGGGTCGAGTCTATAGTAGGGTCGGGGAAGTTTTGTTAATACAGACGGATGTTTCGAAGTTGGTACATCCATGTTTTAGAATTGACAGGTAAAGAGTCCATACTAGGGTCGGTGAAGATTTCACCGAGGCAGGTTACAAAGTTGGTACATGTATGTTTAGGAATTGTTGGCAGTCGAGTTCATACTAGGGTCGGGGAGTTTTGCTAATACTGAGGCAGGTTGTAATGTTGGTACATGCATCCTTGGAATTGTTAGGGGTCGTGTTCATACTAGTGTCGGTGAAGGTTGGTTTTGAACTCGGAACATGTATGTTTTGGAATCGGTAGGTCTAGAGTTCGTACTAGTGTCAGTGAAGGTTGGTTTTGAACTCGGAACATGCATGTTTTGGAATCGTTAGGTCTAGAGTCCATACTAGGGTCGGTGAAGATTTCACCGAGGCAGGTTACAAAGTTGGTACATGCATGTTTAGGAATTGTTGGTAGCCGAGTTCATACTAGTGTCGGTGAAGGTTGGTTTTGAACTCGGAACATACATGTTTTGAAATCGGTAGGTGTAGAGTCCATACTAGGGTCGGGGGATTTTCACCGAGGTAGGTTACAAAGTTGGTACATACATGTTTAGGAATTGATGGGGCAGAGTTTAAACTAGTGTCGGTGAAGGTTGGTTTTGAACTCGGAACATGCATGTTTTGAAATTGTTGGTAACCGAGTTCATACTAGGGACGGGGGTGTTTTCACCGAGGCAAGTTACAAAGTTCGTACATGCATCATTGGAATTGCTAGGGAGAGTTAAACTAAGGTCGGTGAAGTTTTCACCGAGGCAGGTTACAAAGTTGGTACAGGGATGTTTAGGAATTGTTGGCAGTCGAGTTCATACTAGGGTCGGGGAATTTTGTTAGCACTGAGGCAGGTTGGAAAGTTGGTACATGTATGTTTGGGAATTGTTGGTAGCCGAGTTCATACTAGTGTCGGTGAAGGTTGGTTTTGAACTCGGAACATTCATGTTTTGGAATCGGTAGGTGTAGAGTCCATACTAGTGTCGGTGAAGTTTTCACCGAGGGTGGTTTCAAAGTTAGTACAGGTATGTTTTGGAAGTGTTAGGGGCCGAGTCTAGAGTGGGAAGGCTTTTGTTTTCACTAAGGTAGATTTAAAACGTGGACCATCCCTGTTTCGGAGTTGGTCGGGGTAGAGTTTACACTAGAGTGGGACGGTCTTTGTTTTCAACAAGACAGGTTTCGAAATTCGGCCATGGATGTTTTGGAGTTGGATGGGAACGTTGTCACTTGTGACAGTAAACGAAGGGGGATAAATGTTTGTCTGTTACTTTGTCCTTTGTCTGTCCAAGGGAATAGTGTGGGTAGTGGTACGGTGTGTTTATCTATCGGTTGTTTAGGGACGGGGGCGAGGGCGGCGGACAAAGTTGTCGATGTAGGTAGGGTGCAAGAGATATTCAACGTGGAGTGGTGTCTACAAGTTATGTATCCCAGTCTGTTGGAGTGGTTTCTAGGGGGTTGTGATATTAGTTGAATAAATATTTGTCTTTAGGATTGTCATAAATCCTTTGTCTCTTTAATGGAATAGAATGGATAGTGGTACGGTTGGTATTGAGGTTAGGGATGGGCGAAGGGGAAAGGGGTTGCGGACAAAGGGAAGGGGAAGGGCGAATAGTGATAAAAATAACTCACCCAGCCCCTTAATAAATAAAAATTATTGATTTGTACTTTAGAATGATTAGATTGAATGATATGTATGCTAACGTCATATCATATTTAGTTTATACATCATTATTTTGGTGAAATTTAAATGTAGACATTTTAACGGTGTGTCATTTGACACGACGTACTATAACGTTGTTGATTTTTAAAACTTGAAGTTTATAATCTTAAGCAAATTTACCACCACCTTACCACCACCTTACCACCACCTTACCACCTTACCACCACCTAAGGTGATCAAAAATTAAGATGACAATGTAAGATATAGAAAAAGAAAATACATTGAGTGGTAAAAATAAAAAATTGTCCTTAGACGTAATGTATTATGTATAAGTAAACTTTCTTAAAAATTAACGAAGTTCAACTCAAAAAGAAGTTTGATGAAAACTGTAATACTAAAGTGAACATGGGAAGGTAAGCTGCTGCAAGACTAAGATATATATTTTGTTAACCCTTGTCTTCCTAAATTATTTTTTAACATTTTAAAGAAATTGACTGTTTAGTTAAGGATTCTGACGCGAATTTTTTCACAAGGGACGATACTCGTGTCTGTAGACAAGGCTGTTCTAATTTTAGAACAGTTGTCTTTCCTCTCGTTTCTCTATTAGGGAAGCCGTAAGGGGAAGACACGCGAGACGTCTTTTAAAATGTAAACAAGCGTGCACGGGGTGCACTTAAAATAAACCCCGCTGCGACAATTGTTAAATTTATCTGGCTCAGTGTGGTCAAATGGTGGTCAGATCAAAAGAAAAAATCGGAACGGTCATAAAAAACTTAATTACTTTTCCAGACTTGTAAAAACATGTCTACCCACGCATACCTACGTACCAACGCACCAAGTCGCCCTGTCGCCCATTAAAAAACACGAACCTACCGAGACTTCGTTTCGTCTCAAAACCTAACTTAACGGTGGTTGAAAGAAAATTCCGACCCTTAAATATATTTTTGTTTTCGCTGACCCTCGCTATAAGCGAATAGTTACAACCATTAATCTTTCATACATAGCAAGGGACGGTTCGCAGGACATGTGGAAACAAAATTTTTTAATTTGATCAAAGAATGACCGGGCGTACGATATGTGAACATAGTTCATGTACAGCTGTAGGCTAATGAAAAAAGCCGAGAGCCGTGACTAATTACAGCACCAGCTGTCGCCACACTTAACGCGGAGAGGGACTTAATGGCTTCGCTTAATTACCTGTTGTGATCGCTTCAGTGAGCCCGCTATTAAGCAACCACGGGGAGCGCCTGGGAGGATCACGGGCGGATCGATAAGTACAAGCTGTCACTAATAAGTAACAGCTGTGGTTAAATGGATGTTATACACAATGACACTTTCTATTACACGCTAGTGTTAGTCTTTTATTTTAAACGGCGTACAACAAAGAAATTAAAAGCAAACTAATTAAAATGAATTTCAAACAAATAAATTATACAAAGTAATTAAATTAAACAACAAGTAAACAACAATTAAAAATAAAATTTAAAAATAATAATTTAAAAAATTTAAAAATTTAAAAAAATTAAAATCGAATTACGTAACTCGTTAATAATAATTAAACTAATTATAAAATAAAATTTAAAATTTAAAAATTTAAAAATTAAAATCAAATTACGTAACTCGTTAATAAAAATTACACATAGGTGGACCATCATACTGATGGTCAGTGGGTTCGATCAATATTAACTTGTCCCTTGTATGGTGGTTGACAAGAACAAAGGATCGCATGTGGATCGATACGTGTCGGGTGCCATTAGCGAGTAACAGGTGTCTCTAATGGATGTTTGTAGTCGACATCAGCAATTCCTAAACATGCATGGTCCGAGTTCAAAACCAACCTCGGTGAAAACTTCACCGACCCTGGTATAAACTCTACACCAAACAACAACAAAACATTGCCTAGGTGAAAACAAAAAAAACCTATGATACTGTCCGTATAACTGTTAGTGAAAAGCACGGGACCCAACCGGGGGAAAAATCGATTAACGTGGTAACAGGTGTTCCCACACTTAACGCTGGCTTTGCGATAATTACCATAACCCCTGCAGTGTTCGCTTCGCGAACCCACATAAATCATCATGACCTATCAAACCGCTCGGGGGAAACTCGCTGAAGCATAACAAAAATTTAATTAGGTGGGACATCATGCTGTGATGGCCCAGTGGGTGCGATCAATACATTCCCATTAAAACGGGTAGCGGTGAGAAAACTTCGCGGGCGGGTCGATACGTAACAGCTGTGGCTGATCGTTATCTTTAATGGATGTTATTCACAAAGTACACGGCTAGTGTTAGTCTTTTATTTAAAACATACATACATTCAAACAAACCAACAAATTAAACAACAAAGAAAAGAAATATATCAAAGTAATTAAATTAAACAAAGTAATTAAAATCAAATTACGTAACTAGTTAATAATAATAATTTAACTAATTATAAAATAAAATAAAATTAAAAATAAACAAAATAAAAATAATTAAAATCACATTACGTAACTATTGAATAAAAATTACACAATATAAACAAATAAACAACAAGTAAACAAACAAAGTAAACAATTTAAAATCAAACAAATAATCAAATTACGTAACTCGTTAATAAAAATTAATTAAAATTACAAAATTAAATTCAAACTCATTAAAATCCAATTACGTAACTAGGTCAATAAAAAATTAATTAAAAAGTAAACAAATAATCAAATTACGTAACTAGTCAATAAAAATTGATTAAAAATTTAAAAAACTCATTAAAACTCATTAAAAAACACATTAAAATTACGTAACTAGGTCAAAAATTAATTAAAATCAAATTAATTAAATTCAAACTAATTACGTCATAATGTTACTAATTACGTCACAAGGTCACCAAAAGGTGACCTACTTCCCCACCACCTCCGCCAACCCCAGTTGGCGTAGTATTTTACTATATGTTTTTGCGCCACCCCCACATCCTGCTCACCCACCCTTACCCTCCCGATGCGCCAGGCTGCGGCAGCTGGCGTAGTATTTTGCTCTATGTCTTTGCGCCACCCGCGCATCCTGCTCCCGAGTATTTTACTATATGTCATTGTTCCTCACCCTCCCCTGCTCCGCCAAAAATACTAACCAAAAGCGACCTAATATACTACTTCTAATGAATTTGAGTTCTAGAATACTAGATAACTTTTGGAGATCATGTTTCTTCACATAACAAAGAGTAAAAAGTAATATCATCTGAAACATTATTTTTTCCAGAGAAATTAAAGGATTGAATCTGATTTTCAATTTAGTTATTACCTTAAAAAATAAGTTATTATGCATTGTAGTTTTTTTAATTATATTTTAAGACAATCGCTGTAACCTAGCTTTTACATATATTTGTTATAAATGAAATATCATGCGTTAAAGACATGTAGGATTTCTTTACATAACTCTAATGAAAAGTAAGCTTCGACATTCTTGCTGTCACTGTGATTTTTGGTACAGTATTGTTTTTAGCGTAATTTCCATTCTGGAGAATTGCGTTTATTAACTCGTCATTTCTGGATGGATGGATGGATGTGTGTTCGCAGGTTTAATTCGTATCACCTCCTCAACGAAGCAATATCGAGGACTAGTCCCAAAGCAAATATGTTAAGCAAGTTCCGAGGATGATAGTGGGCCAAAAAAATTCCCGGAAATCCTACCTGGATTTCCCGGAAAAGCAAAAAAAAACTCGAAAAAAAAATGCCGTTTTTGGACCATATCTCGGCAATCAGACCACTTAGCGACTTAAAACATTTACCAATCGATTCCTGCCATAATTTAGAACAATATTGCCTAAGAAAGTTTTCAAAAATATCCTTTCGTTCGGTCACAAAAATTTTTTAGAGAGCGCGACAACTAAACACCCCCTACACGTCCGCATTGAGGAAATTGCGCTTAAATTGTCACTATACTTTTTATTAACTTGTTTTTTTTTTAAAAAAAAGCTATTTAATAATACTATTTCACCGTCATGATAACCTTAAAAGCAGCGTTGGAATATTTAACCTTATTGATTTAAGCCTAGATCAATTACGTTATTATTTTTTGGCCTTCTAGTTTAGTTGCTCGTATTTTAATGTCGTCATTACACACATCAAATTAATGCGCATTAGCTTAATCGGGAATTTCGGTTTCATTCGGCATCAAAGCTGAAAGAGAGGCACCTTTTCGCAATGTCGAAATTCTGAAAGATTCATTTCAATTTTCTATTTAAATAATCAGAAACTTATGTCTGTGTAACTTTATAATATAAAGTCCTGTTGTTTGCTCTGTTTTCGTGCAACAAGATGCGGTTGTTTCTTCTACTGACACTGGTTGCTACAACAATGTGTGCTCAGAAGTAAGTTGGGTTTTAAAGTTAAACGGAAGGTCACAAGTCATTGCTTATGTTTTAGTATGCGTTTTGTGCTTGTGTTGAAAACTTATAGATTATTACCCATTAGAGATCAAAATATATGGTGCACGAACGTCAGTTTCAATAAACCTGTTTTGGTGAATTAAAATAAAATGACTAAGCGTGGCTATATACTCTTATTAAGATGGAAAACTTACAATGATAAAATAATTGACAAGTTGGTGAGAATCATTCCTCATTATTATTGCCATGGATAAATATCGTGTTTTTGTCAATTTCCCCTTCATATCTGCCTTAAAAAAACTAAAGCTTGAAATTTTTTCCCAAAATTGAATATAAATAATAAATCAATAATAGAAATCTAGAAAAACAATTTACCTGTCTTTAAGGCTACATTCTATTTATTTTCACAATTAGACAAAAAGATCATCGAACAATGTATAGCGACGTATTGGTCCACAACATTTGTAAATTAGACCTGCAAAACAAATTACGCATTCCTCTGTTTTAGATAGCATATATTTAGCATTCATAATTACGAGGATATATCGTTGTATTTTCCAGCACGTATGTCGTCATCGCCCCATCAACGATTTACGCCAACATGAACTTCACCGTCAGCGTCAACATTCTCAAGGCCACCGGTGACGTCACGGTCGTCGCCCAAGTTCTAAGGGGAATAACTCCTGTAGCAAGCGGAGTAAACGTTTATAAAACCGGTGAGCGAACGATCCTTTGGCGGACAACAGTGTCATTATTGTTGTGTCACCTATGTCAGTATTCTTGTGTCACCTATGTCAGTATTGTTGTGTCACCTATGTCAGTATTGATGTGTCACCTATGTCATTATTGTTGTATCACCTGTGTCAGTATTGTTGTGTCGTCTATGTCAGTATTGTTGTGTCGCCTATCTCAGTATTGTTGTGTCACCTATTTCAGTATTGTTGTGTCACCTATGTCAGTATTCTTGTGTCACCTATGTCAGTATTGATGTGTCACCTATGTCATTATTGTTGTATCACCTGTGTCAGTATTGTTGTGTCGTCTATGTCAGTATTGTTGTGTCGCCTATCTCAGTATTGTTGTGTCACCTATGTCAGTATTGTTGTGTCACCTATGTCAGTATTGTTGTGTCACCTATTTCAGTATTGTTGTGTCACCTATGTCAGTATTCTTGTGTCACCTATGTCAGTATTATTGTGTTACCTTTGTCAGTATTGTTGAGTAACCTATCACAGTATTGTTGTGTCTCCTATGTCAGTATTGTTGTGTCACCTATGTCAGTATTGTTGTGTCACCTATCTCAGTATTGTTGTGTCACCTATTTCAGTATTGTTGTGTCACCTTTATTACCTATATCATAATTGTTGACATGAAACAAAACGTCTATTGAAAAAGCCATTAAGCTAAAACTGTCAATAATTAAATTAAATATTTTAAGAGTTATTGTCATAACATCTGCATAAGTAGAAAACTTGAAAAAAATGGGGGTTTTTTTAAGTTTTATTTTTAGACTACTTGTCTTCTTATATCTAGATCTATAAACTCGGCCGTGTTTCCATTATGTAACACTAGATACGCAGCAGATGGTGGACGGGATTAATAGCTTAAAATATTTTTGAGCTACATTACTCAAAAACACACATTCAAAGTTTATTTAAAACAATATAATTTTTTTAAAAACTTCTAAATAAACATGTTTTTTTTTTAATAAAAGCATTTGTCTCTAATTTGTGTACAAGATTTTATGGGCAACCAATCTAATCTAAAATTATAAAATACTGTATCTTAAATGTGTATAAAAAAGGAACAAATAAAATTGCATCTGTAAAGAAAACTAAAATCTTAACTGATTGTCCTATTTTCTTTCTATTCCTTTCGGTAATGACCGTTAAGATATTCCACCAACCAGCTATATTTTTAGTTCACGTCATGACAACCCAACCCCGCCTATCTGCAAACGATGACTTTTAGTTTTCACTATTCTTGCACAAATTATCTACTTTTTGGCATAAATCTTTCATCGTTAAATCAATTTGGTTAGATCATGACTAAGCAAATGCATTATTAACACCAGCTCCATTTTGTTTGCACCAAATCGTATTAAGCCGATGGGTTTTTAAAACCATGTTTTTAACTTTAAAATACTATGAGCTATAAATGTATTTATCATTAAAATGAGATATTGGAATGAATTCTAGAGATGGCAAAATTATTTACAAGTGGAAGGTTAGGTAGTGAATGTATGTGACAATATAATGGGATCATCAAACAACCACACTGTTGTGTAAGAGGTTCTTTTTTCAATGGTGAAATTAGTCTAGTTTATAATTTAACCAAAAGGCACCATATGTATTGTTTAATTTTTTCTCTACACTTTAAAAGCTTATTTTTACAACGGTTTTTTAAATATTTCATTTATTTTCTAATGTTAAGGAATTCTTTCTTAATGATTAAAAAAAAAGAAAAGTTATTTTTTTCTGTATCGAAAAGGGATGAGAGTGGGACATAAGGTGGGTTTATATATATATATATATATATATATATATATATATATATATATATATATATATATATATATATATATATATATATATATATATATATATATATATATATATATATATATATATATGTATATATATATATATATATATATATATATATATATATATATATATATATATATATATATATATATATATATATATATAATTTAAATTTGGCTGCAACTGACTCGACTGATTAATAAACTGTGCAAGAATGATAGCAAACAACCATTGGGATGAAATATAGCCCATCTGTTTCTTTCACGTAGGCTTGAGGAAGTCTTTTTCCTTCAGCGTCATTACCTAAATATCACATACTTTCGTTTTAATATTTTGTAATATCAGCTGTGTGACCCAGCCCTCGACTACATCATCCCATCGTCACGTGATTTATTTCTTAGTGATCGTGGTTGGATACGTGTGGACTGGAAAAAGTAAAAACGGAAATCAGCCAGAAAATTTCTGGTTAACGATTTCTCTCTCTCTCTCTCCCTCTCTCTCTCTCTCCCTCCCCCCCCCCCCCCTCTCTCTCTCCCTCCCTCTCTCTCTCTCTCCCTCCCTCCCTCTCTCTCTCTCTCTCTCTCTCCCTCCCTCTCTCTCTCTCCCTCCCTCCCTCTCTCTCTCTCTCTCTCTCTATCACTTGACCAATCATTTCCCCAACAGCTTTTTTACAGGAAATAAATTTTAATCTCATTTTAAAACTAAAATTATATGTTTTTCTCTCACAGGTACTCCGGGTACAATCACGATGCAGGTGAGATTTATATTTGATTTTTTTTTACGAATTTTAAATTATTAAAATTTCTGCTTTTTCTCTCTGTTTCTTTTTAAGCACTTAATGTTCAAGCTTGCTCTATTCTGATATTATTTTCGGAACATAAAATGTAACTACTAAACCTAAACCACTAAAATTGTAAGTTTGTTTATTTAGTTATTTCTCAGAGTCAAAAGATCAGAACATTTGCAATGTGAAGTTTTGTAATGCGCATTTATTTAGAAAAAAATATATTGTTTAAGTTTAATATATAAAACAAAATATGTAACACGAGTAGAAATACTTTGATTTTTTTTTAAATGCATTCATGGAGATCTAGAAAACTAATTTTTATTGGCTTTAATAATATATCATTTTTTTTTAAATTTCAGTTAGGTTTAAATAAATATTAGAATTTTTCGATAAAATACGCGTGACGGTACTTCTAAACCGATAATATAATATATTTATTTACTGAAAAAAACTATAATCTAGAACTAAGATTATTTGGGTCGGAGAAAAAGTAGGCCAAATCAGCATTGATTAGGCTATAACACAAAAAAAGTATGAAAACAATAAATTATTAATTATCTTCACAAAACTATTTCAGGCTTTAATCGTACATTGTTTCTTAGCAATGAAGCATGTTCAAAATAAGATATAGTATAATTTAAAATAAAATTCGCCATGTTTTTATGTAATGATTAAACTTAGTAAAACAAGTAGCTTTCACGTACTTGACTATGGTTCGAGACGTTTTCCTTTCAACATGTCAAGTTACGGGTTCGATACCACCGCAGTCATAGTTCATTTTTATTTTATTTTCCACGCAGAAACCGCAACCCACATCAATGATTCTATTTCAATGCCTTTATTTCAAAGTTTGTATTTCCAATGAGATTGGAGTGCAGACATTTAAAAAAAAAGAAATCGATTATTTTAATAGACAAAAACATGTAGGTTAAAGTGTGCATTTTTTAAAATATTTCGGTTTGTCTTTTTGCGACGATGTGTGACAGTGACGAGAGAGTAGGGGGATGAAAGAAACGTGAAATCATTTCTTAATGATCCCTTAACTCCTAGTTATCCAAAGGATAAAGGGTGGTCTAGCTGACTTAACAAAAACATTTAATCAAATAATATAACAAGTTTTTAGTTTTGATTTCATTTATAAAAACCTTCCATCTTAACCCAGCTTCCGCCTCGACTGCCCAACAGCGACTACACGTTCAAAGTCGTTGGCAGCGGTGGTTTGGTATTTGACAACTCTACGAGACTCAGCTACAACAGCAAAGAGGCTTCGTTGTTTATACAGCTGAATAAGGCCATCTTTAAGCCTAGTGATACAGGTAGGTAGACTTTTCTATCGGATATCTTTAAGCCTAGTGATACAGGTAGGTAGACGTTTATATAAGGCCATCTTTAAGCCTAGTGATACAGGTAGGTAGACTTTTCTATCGGATATCTTTAAGCCTAGTGATACAGGTAGGTAGACGTTTATATAAGGCCATCTTTAAGCCTAGTGATACAGGTAGGTAGACGTTTATATAAGGCCAGCTTTAAGCCTAGTGATACAGGTAGGTAGACGTTTATATAAGGCCATCTTTAAGCCTAGTGATACAGGTAGGTAGACGTTTATATAAGGCCATCTTTAAGCCTAGTGATACAGGTAGGTAGACATTTATATAAGGCCATCTTTAAGTCTAGTGATACAGGTAGGTAGACGTTTATATCAGGCCATCTTTAAGCCTAGTGATACAGGTAGGTAGACGTTTATATCAGGCCATCTTTAAGCCTAGTGATACAGGTAGGTAGACGTTTATATAAGGCCATCTTTAAGCCTAGTGATAGAGGTAGGTCAACGTTTATATAAGGCCATCTTTAAGCCTAGTGATACAGGTAGGTAGACGTTTATATAAGGCCATCTTTAGTGATACAGGTAGGTAGACGTTTACATAAGGCCATCTTTAAGCCTAGTGATACAGGTAGGTAGACGTTTATATAAGGCCATCTTTAAGCCTAGTGATACAGGTAGGTAGACGTTTATATAAGGCTATCTTTAAGACTAGTGATACAGGTAGGTAGACGTTAATATAAGACCATCTTTAAGCCTAGTGATTCAGGTAGGTAGACGTTTATATAAGGCCATCTTTAAGCCTAGTGATACAGGTAGGTAGACGTTTATATAAGGCCATCTTTAAGCCAAGTGATAGAGGTAGGTCAACGTTTATATAAGGCCATCTTTAAGCCTAGTGATGCAGGTAGGTAGACGTTTATATAAGGCCATCTTTAAGCCTAGTGATAGAGGTAGGTCAACGTTTATATAAGGCCATCTTTAAGCCTAGTGATAGAGGTAGGTAGACGTTTATATAAGGCCATCTTTAAGCCTTGTGATACAGGTAGGTAGACGTTTATATAAGGCCATCTTTAAGCCTAGTGATACAGGTAGGTAGACGTTTATATAAGGCCATCTTTAAGCCTCTTGATACAGGTAGGTAGACGTTTATATAAGGCCATCTTTAAGCCTAGTGATACAGGTAGGTAGACGTTTATATAAGGCCATCTTTAAGCCTAGTGATACAGGTAGGTAGACGTTTATATAAGGCCATCTTTAAGTCTAGTGATACAGGTAGGTCGACGTTTATATAAGGCCATCTTTAAGACTAGTGATACAGGTAGGTAGACGTTTATATAAGGCCATCTTTAAGCCTAGTGATACAGGTAGGTAGACGTTTATATAAGGCCATCTTTAAGACTAGTGATACAGGTAGGTAGACGTTTATATAAGGCCATCTTTAAGCCTTGTGATACAGGTAGGTAGACGTTTATATAAGGCCATCTTTAAGACTAGTGATACAGGTAGGTAGACGTTTATATAAGGCCATCTTTAAGCCTAGTGATACAGGTAGGTCGACGTTTATATAAGGCCATCTTTAAGCCTAGTGATACAGGTAGGTCGACGTTTATATAAGGCCATCTTTAAGCGTAGTGATACAGGTAGGTAGACGTTTATATAAGGTCATCTTTAAGCCTAGTGATAGAGGTAGGTCAACGTTTATATAAGGTCATCTTTAAGCCTAGTGATACAGGTAGGTCGACGTTTATATAAGGCCATCTTTAGTGATACAGGTAGGTAGACGTTTACATAAGGCCATCTTTAAGCCTAGTGATACAGGTAGGTTGACGTTTATATAAGGCCATCTTTAAGCCTAGTGATACAGGTAGGTAGACGTTTATATAAGGCTATCTTTAAGCCAAGTGATACAGGCAGGTAGACGTTTAGATAAGGCCATCTTTAAGCCAAGTGATACAGGTAGGTAGACGTTTATATAAGGCTATCTTTAAGCCAAGTGATACAGGTAGGTAGACGTTTAGATAAGGCCATCTTTAAGCCTAGTGATACAGGTAGGTCGACGTTTATATCAGGCCATCTTCAAGCCTAGTGATACAGGTAGGTAGACGTTTATATAAGGCCATCTTTAAGCCTAGTGATACAGGTAGGTAGACGTTTAGATAAGGCCATCTTTAAGCCTAGTGATAGAGTAGGTCAACGTTTATATAAGGCCATCTTTAAGCCTAGTGATACAGGTAGGTAGACGTTTATATAAGGCCATCTTTAAGCCTAGTGATACAGGTAGGTAGACGTTTATATAAGGCCATCTTTAAGCCTAGTGATACAGGTAGGTAGACGTTTATATAAGGCCATCTTTAAGCCTAGTGATACAGGTAGGTAGACGTTTATATAAGGCCATCTTTAAGCCTCTTGATACAGGTAGGTAGACGTTTATATAAGGCCATCTTTAAGCCTAGTGATACAGGTAGGTAGACGTTTAGATAAGGCCATCTTTAAGCCTAGTGATAGAGGTAGGTCAACGTTTATATAAGGTCATCTTTAAGCCTAGTGATACAGGTAGGTAGACGTTTATATAAGGCCATCTTTAAGCCTAGTGATACAGGTAGGTAGACGTTTAGATAAGGCCATCTTTAAGCCTAGTGATACAGGTAGGTAGACGTTTATATAAGGCCATCTTTAAGCCTAGTGATACAGGTAGGTAGACGTTTATATAAGGCCATCTTTAAGCCTAGTGATACAGGTAGGTAGACGTTTAGATAAGGCCATCTTTAAGCCTAGTGATACAGGTAGGTAGACGTTTATATAAGGCCATCTTTAAGCCTAGTGATACAGGTAGGTAGACGTTTATATAAGGCCATCTTTAAGCCTAGTGATAGAGGTAGGTCAACGTTTATATAAGGCCATCTTTAAGCCTAGTGATAGAGGTAGGTAGACGTTTATACGAGACCATTTTATAGCCCGGTGAGACTACTATATATCACCTTTGAGTCAACATTATTTATGATAATACGATGGCGAATTGGGGTTTGTAGACACTATTAATTTAACTGGCTTCATCTATATGTCCGTCGTCTGTCATGGATCGAACATGCCAAGTAATACTTCGATCATTTCAATCTTGGCCCGTTGGTCAAGATTCGAAGACAGTGCAATCTGAGATATAATATGAGTTAATAGGGTGCCTAATTAATTCTTTATGGATTAATTAAAATGTCTCATTATAAAGTTTTATCTACCGCGCTATTACAAGCGCATCTTTCGTGTTGATTTGGTATACAATAGTTTTTAGTCATCAAACTCTATTGTGTTAAAAATACTAAAGTAATGACATAAAACTGCATAAAAACGTTTTTATAACAAGCTTTTATAAATAAGTATGCACTAAAAATGGGAAAATAAATGATTATCTTTAAATATATAATAATACACTTCTATTTAAATAACTGTAAATAAAATCGCGGGTCGCTACTTAAATTTTAATAAAGGTATTTTATAGATAGTAGTGTATTATTATATTTTTAAAAAAGCATTTATTTATTTTTTTCTTGTTAGTGAATAATTATTCAAAAACCTGTAATTAAAACGGGGTTTTAATGCATTTTTTGAATTGCTACACCTTATATCATGTAAGCAGCACCATACCATACTTTTTGAAGTATCTAAAACTATTCTTCCCAGTGAAATTTAGGGTGTTTGGTGTGTATTCCGACCTACAGTCCTACAAAAGAACAATGGACATTTCTATTTATGTAAGTAGTTTATCTAGGGACAGGCTAACGAATCAGTTCAACGTAAAAGTAATCTTTTTAAAATATTTTTAATCGAAGTGTAACTACACATTTTTTTTTTTTCAATTTTATTTTTCTTGAGATAGGACGCGCAGAAAATTAAGATCAAACAGTGGGTCAAGGTCAGTCCAGAGAAAGGGGTCATCGCCCAGGAACTGACCCTCTCGTCCCAGCCAGTCCTTGGGGAATGGAAAATCTCTGTGGAAGCTGGCGTAAGATATTTACCACTTTAGTTTCGTTCCACTTTTATATAAACACTAAATACTCCAAGATTTTAGTTTTAGTTGGTTTGGTGAACAATACAATATCTGTTTACTGTTTACTGAAAATTATATTTGAGCTAACTTACCTTTGTATAATTAAATATTCAAATATATATAATCATATTAAATCTCGAAATACATGATTTTTTATTTTGTTTTGTTTTTAGAAAATGAAAGAAGAAAAGTCGTTCACTGTAGCTGAGTTTGGTAAATATATTTTTATCGCGTTCAACACATGTTGCTTTGGTTAAATCCCTTTATAACTCAACTTTTTTTGTTCTATGTTCGACTATTTCATCTATTGTTCTGTAACATATTTATGTTTTATGTTAGTTAAAGCGTCTGATATTTCATGAACAAGCTGAAGTTTAGACCGGCATTGAGTCACAAACCAGGGTTTTTAACTCGTGAATAATAGCAATTAAAATGCTTATCACATCATTCTTTTCTGTCGTAGTATCTTATTTTATAACATGTCTCGTCCACCACATCATAAAATCTCATTTATAAAGGAAAGAAATATATTTATACTATATTTTTAAAAATCTAATCAGCCTAGCAGGACTAGAAGCTGAGATGAAGACAATAGGCTTTTTAAAAATAATGTTATCTGTATAAAATGTACAGCTACTACTAAAATCAGCTGTTGAAAGACTTAGCGGGTCGTCCATAAATGACGTCACACTCTTAGGGGGGAGGGGGTCCGTAATTTTGTGACGGTGTGTGATGAGGCGGGAGGGGGGGGGGGGGTTCTGATGGTGCGACGTCAAACTTTTGCATTATAAAAAAAACAATGTTTAAAAAAGGAATTTTAGACGTTATTTCGCGTTTTAGAAAACTGTTTTAATAAATTGTAATAGGAATTGATTAAAATACTCTATTTTGACAGAGTTCAGACAACATTTTAGAAAAAATATCGATGTTTAAAAAAAAATTCAATTGCAATTTTGAGGGGGATTGTAGGCTGAGGTGTGACGTCATTTTAGGGAGCGGGGTCTGGCTTTTTGTGACGACGGAGGGGAGGGGGGGAGGTAAAAATCGTCAAAAAAGCGTGACATCATTTATGGATGACCCCTTAACATTGTATTTACGTTTTTATAACTCATAAAAGAAAAAGAAAATATTTTCAGTTCTACCCAAGTTCAAGGTCGAGGTCATCATGCCACCTTACGTTTTGACCAGCGACGCCGACATCACGTTTATTGTTAAGGCGAAGTGAGTGCATTTGATTCAATCAAGGTCAGATCAACAATGTTATTTTCATTTTACTCCCCTTCCCCCCTCCCCCCTCAGTATTATGAACGTTAAATAAGCAGAGGAAAGTATCCGGAGTACTATTTACGTGGTTATTTTTCCTTTAGTTTTTTAGAGGTACTTAGCGTTAACCGAGTTACCCTTAAAATGAGGTGAGCATAAGAGGAAGTCGTTTTTAAAAAGTGATAGAATATTTGTAATCTCTTACACCCTAAAGGTACGCCTATGGTAAACCGGTCAAGGGAAGCGCGAACGTCCAAGTAAACCTACACGACTACTGGGAGACGAAGCCCGTGTACAAGGCAACTGTCCCCGTAAGTGACTTGTACATTCAGTGCATCAATAACAAGGGAGATTACCCAGTCTTGTATAAGTTATTGTACTTGAAATATCAGTTGATAAAAGAGCTATTTCGTTAAAAATTTGTTCCTTAGGGTAGTTGAAGTAATCGTAGAAACTTTTATATGTAAATACTTAAAACTTGGAGTTACATAACATCTTTTAGTTACCACACAGCTGTGAAGAAAAAAAAAACGATTGTCAAATGTAGCCGCAAATAGTCAAATTAACATGAAGACTTTTAAGATTATTTACAATTTAGAGATACTCAAATTGTAAACATACAAAACACCGAAATCTAGATTCTTACTCCTCCCTGATGCGGAAAATCTTGTTTACCTGTGTGATTGTGTGTTGACGCATAAACGTTATAACCGTTTCGGTTGGGTCGACGAAATTTTATTTAAAATGCGAGATCGTTTTTTAGATTTCCATTAACTTTTGAGTGAATGCCGATAAACGGAAAAGGGAACATAACTCAATTTTCTGTTTGTCAAAAACATTCAGAACTTGACACTTATATAACATAAATGGCTGGACTGCTAACCCGTAAATCTCCAGTTGGAACCCGTCCGTTTTCAAGTCAGTAGACCGTCCCTGAGTCCACCCAACTCTGATGACTACCTAGAGAAAGTAAAGGCGGTTGGGCATAGTGCTGACCACACTATCTCTTCACATGCCGAGGTTATAGAAACAAGTGAACTCTCCTTCACTTTCCATGTAGACCGTCAGGTTTGAAAAGGGAACTTTATAACATAAATGCTCATAAAGCAGCACATTCAAAGATTTTTTTTTGGTCATACCACAAGTTTACCTACCATTTATAAGTGCCATCCTATCCTTACTGTCATATACAAATATCGCTAACCCAAACCCTCCGTCACCTCAATTGATTCTAAAATGTTAATTTTTGGCTTCTCAGTTACTAATTTTTTTCTTCGGTCACATTTCATAACAACACCCCAAAATTCAAATCTCATACGCGCGTCGTTAGTGCTGGAAATAATGTATGAATGCTCAAGTTTTTTTTTAATATTTAGACCCAGCATTTACATATTCCAGTTTCAAGCCTATGAGGAAATACACCTTTTTTATGTTCAAGACTTATTTGGATCGCGTTGGCAAAGTTAGACTAAGAAGTTAAAACATTTTATCCAAAAATTAATTGGTTTAATTACATTTAGAAATAAAAAAATACTGGTCAAATAAGCAGTTTACTAATGATTAACACCTTTATAATATGAATAATTGTCTTACCTTTCCTGTTTTGAGAATATTTGTTAAAAACACGTAAATTAAAGTCAGCGGTGGTTTATAAAGGGTTCATTTATCTGTTTGCTATTTGTAAAGCTAAGGGTGGGGATGGGGTGGGGTGGAGTTGTGATATAAAACTGAAGTCAACCTAACGAGAAGGCTTATGTTCATCAAAATTAATAGTGCAGATTTTTTTCTGACAAAAGCGTGTTTTATCAAACGAGAAAGATAAAACGGCCTTCACCAAATGCTAAATTTTAAAACAAAATACAGTTGACAGCTGTTTTGGGCCTTTTAAACTGTATAGCCCTACCCCCGAATTGCGAGGTCTGAAGGTAAAGTAATTCCATCCCTGATTCCTTAAACTTAATTGAAAAAACTCTGCTAAAATGAAAAACAAGTGGGTTTAAAAAAAAAAAAAACTTCCTCAGATTGAAGGAGAAACCAGGGTGATGGTGCCCGTGTCGAAGGTCAAGGATATTCGAGTCCAGCTGCATAAACGCACCCTTACCACCGTCGCCAACGTGACCGAGTCTTTGACAGGAATCAAGGTGTCCAGTAGTGGAACGGTCACCATTTACCAAGAAGGTGTTAACCTCAAGCTACTTGCGGACAACCACAACTTTAAACCTGGTTTACACTACACCATGGATGTAAGTTCTGTATAGTACTCCGCCTATTTAAGTACACTTTAAACTGAGTCCATCAGATGAAACCTAAGAAAGTACTTTAAACCTATGGTGCATTCCCTACCATAGTTATCAAATGCTTTATATATTTCATTAGACATATGTAATGCTATCATCGCAAGCTTTTATTTAGTTCGCAACGTCTTTTTCTTTATTTGTGGATTTGTGGCTAATCTTGTCACTCAATGTTGCCCCACGTCCAATGCAGCAATTTCGTTCAAATTTTCCAGATACGTACCCCTTCGATGACAATTCTATCTATTTTTAAATTTAATTAGAAGTTTAATTAGTTATTAAAATTAATTAAACGGTTTGGAAACTAAGGGGAGATAAAAAAATTAAATCATTCGATAGAATATTATGTTCAATAGCCAAAAGGAGATAACTGGCTAGACGCGATCACCCGACCAGTCGGGTGAGCTGTGGTTCACGAGAATCTTTACCGTCGTAGAACCGGGTCGAATTAGTGAAAGCTATTAGGGGCAGATAATATAGTTTTAAATGATTTGAAACTAAGGGGTGGTTAGCCAGATTAAGAAGTACGAGCTGACCGGCGACGTAGCATACGCCGCTATCTAGTTGTTTTATTATCTACTTATCAACAATTCATAATTTGTTAATTCAACACTAGCGTCCCCAATCCCCCCCCCCCCCCCACTCCATCCCACCCAGTGAAAACAGCCGTTTACAGACGACAATGAAAATATCAAGCAGAACTTATTATCTCCCCTTAGTTTCAAATCGTTTAAAAACTAAATTATCTGCCCCTAATAGCGGTCACGTAATCGAACCGGCTCTACTATTGTAAACATTCGGGGTGAAACCACAGCTCACATGACAGGTGGGGATGAGGGTGGTGGCTAAGCTGCGTGGTGTTTTCTATGGTCTCTATGAAGAGAATTATATATATAGATCCTTTGCCTTATCAGCTTACTGTTGTCTGTAAATTGTAATCACGGACGGCTGCAGATTATCGTCTTTATTTTCAGATATGGCGAGCTACTGATGGTGTTTTAAAAGAGAATAATTTTAATTATGTCGACTTACGAATCACAAAAAAAAACTAGAAAATAAAACAAAATATAGAAAAAAACAACTTTATAGCAACAAGCTTTTAAATGCACTGAAAAAAAGAAAATAAAACTGATTTACTTTCTTTAATAAACGATTTGGTCGCTCATGAGATATTTAAAATATTTTAGCGACAAAAGCTTTTATCAAAGAAAGTAAATTGTAAAGAAACAAACAATTTTAAAAAAAATTTAAAACCTGCATAGCATGAAGCTTTTAAATGTACTGAAAATAAGAAAATAAAACTAATTTATTGAATCAAGTACTTGAAATTTTCAGAGGGGAGGGAGTGGGGGTGGTATAATTTTCTGAGGAGGGATCGAACACTTGTAAAAGTATATATTTTGTATATAAATTCTTTGAAATTCTAAATGCGACTTTAGTCAAGTTTGAGCTTAGGTTCAAGGTTTATGGGTATGGCCAAGACTATATTTAGCATGGATGTGCAGTAACTACGTGCCGATTCTAGATAAAAATGGAATTGTTGGTTTCCGGTTAATCTGGAAGATGAGGTGGTGATTTTAGTGTTAGTTTAGACAAAAGGCAACTCTATCAACCTAGCGCCCGTTGTATCTCTCCCTCAATGGGCCATTTATCTCTTGATAAATGTTTATACAATTGTTAAATTTATTTTACAGATAAAAATCTCACAGCCGGACGGGCGTCCGATCGGCTCCAGTAGTGAAAACGTGAAGGTTACAATCAAAGGCTCTGACAGCAAATTTGACTGTGTGCTTTCTTTACACACAGGCATACTTACACAGACACAGAGCGTCCCTACCAACGGTCGTGTCACTCTACGCCCACTGATACCACCAAACACCGAGTTTATCTATATAACAGTGAGTGGCGTGGTTTAAGCTGGGGGTGTCTTCACGGTCGTTCTAGCCACTGCTTCTGTATCTACTCAATGTTTAATTTTTGTACCAAACGGGGGACAGCCACTCTTCTAGGAAAGTCAACTCCTAAAAACAAACAACTACTGCCTTGTAGTTTGTTCTTAGTTGGACAGAAGCTTTGGAAACAAATCCAAAAAGAAAAGCAGGCAGAAATCAGAGCCAATGGTCTCACTAGCCATTAACCAGTTGACAAGTATTCTAATTGTTTTGGAGCTTATCCGTTCCAATAGTAAAATTAAGAACGCAGAAGAAGAAAAGAAGAAATTCTTCTGTTATCATTTCACCATTTAAATCAGGAACGCTGAGAGTTATTTTTAGATATCTGACAATAATGGATTATGTCTGTTGATTCCAATGCCAGACTAGTTTCCGGGGAGTGTCCAAAACAGCGTGTGTAGGAAAGAGTCATTCCCCTAGTAGCTCACACCTCCACATCTATTTACATTCTTCTTCTATAAAGGTAAGAAGCAAAACGTTATGTATTGCCACATAAAATATATAATATGGTTGTATTCAGTACACTGCAATAAAAAAAATGCTATTTGCTCATGTCGTTGATAATTAATTTTTGAAAAGGTTAGAAACAACTAGCACCTTAAATTTGTGTTATATTAATGCACACCAAAAGCTAACCTTAATAGTTATCTAACCAAAAGCAGACTGCCTTGAATTGTTTAAATTAATAGAAAGATTACATTACAATTCTTGCATATTATGGTAAGTTAAAACGTTATTTTGGTGTGTAGGTGCGCGGACCTTTGACCACAGGTGCTTTGACCATAGGGGGTTTGACCATAGGGGGTTTGACCACAGCGGAGCTTTGACCATAGGGACTTTGACCATAGGGGGTTTGACCACAGCGGGCCTTTGACCATAGCGGTGATTTGACCATAGGGGGTTTGATCATAGGGGGTTTGACCATAGGGGGTTTGACCACATGTGTTTTCTCAGCAGAGGGTCTTTGATCACAGGTGGTCTATCAACGGGTGTTTGATCACAAGCGCTGTGTCCGGCTTTGATCATAGGTGTGATACAATTAACACGATTTTATACATGTTTCCTGAGAGTACGTTAATAGAAATTAACATGTATTTAAAAAAGCCAAGAACTATATTTTAGTCTCCACATAAAGGCTGGCGCTAGACCTCATAGATTTATTTTAAATATAAATGAAACACAAATAATGCGACATATAACAAGTTTCACAAATAAATAATGTAGAAGTACTTGAAAATACATAGCATATATAAAGGATAAAAAATGATACAAAACTTGCCAACAATATAGTCAAAGAAGTAATACATAAAATGGTTAACTAAATGACAGATGTGCTATAGCACGCAAATATGTCAGTACATCTGTTTGACCATATTATTATATCATGTCGAAATTTAAAATATAATTTAGCAACTTTTAAAATAAATCCTTACCATATATGGACAGCATTGGACAAACCACCTGAGATCAAAGACCCTATGTGGACAAAACACCTATGATCAAAGCCGGACACAGCGCTTGTAATCAAATACCCGTTGATAGACCACCTGTGATCAAAGACCCTCTGCTGAGAAAACACCTGTGGTCAAACCCCCTATGGTCAAACCCCCTATGATCAAACCCCATATGGTCAAAGCACCGCTATGGTCAAAGGCCCGCTGTGGTCAACCCCCCTATGGTCAAAGCCCCTATGGTCAAAGCTCCGCTGTGGTCAAACCCCCTATGGTCAAACCCCCTATGGTCAAAGCACCTGTGGTCAAAGGTCCTAGGACCGTTATTTTGTCTGTTAACAAATTTGATTTCTTCCAAAATCAAATTATAGTATTAAATATACCCCCCCCCCCCCCCGCACACATACTGATCTGATGATAAAACACATTTCGTGAAATGCTAACGTTCTTTTTTGAAAATTATTCTAGGCAGGGGACACAATAATGTTTTCAGCTGAAGGTACTGAAGAGTTGCCTACCCTTACGTACCAGGTAGAGACGCATATATTTTTTCAATAAAGATTATTTTACATTATGCATTGATCAACCACAAAGTACTCAAGCTAAATAGACACAAAATTTCTCTGAATTTTAAACAACAGGTTCTCTCCCGAGGCACCATAGTAAAATCTGGCACAATAAACGGCAACAACCAGAAGAGCATCCATTTCTCCATCGTCTCTGAGCCCAGCATGGCGCCCTCTGCCAGAATCGTCGTCTACTACGTCAGACCAGACGGTGAAGTTGTCCCAGACAGTATCAGCTTCGACATCAGCGGCGCTTTCAATAACAAGGTACAAGTACTCTCTATAACATTCCTCTAGCGGCATCAACTGAGCAACTAACTAGAATATATAAACAAGGTACACACGTACTCTCTATAACATTCCTCTAGCGGCATCAACTGAGCAACTAACTAGAATATATAAACAAGGTACACGTACACTCTATAACATTCCTCTAGCGGCATCAACTAAGCAACTAACTAGAATATATAAACATGGTACACACGTACTCTCTATAACATTTTTATAGTGGCATCAACTGAGCAACTAACTAGAATATATAAACAAGGTACACGTACTCCCTTCACCCTTCTCTCAAGTTAAAAATACCGAGTAAGTAGCTAGAAGATAAAACCGCAACTCAAGTCTTTGCTCACCAGTACACAATAACGTTACTCATTGTTGCACAGGTGACCGTTGATGTCGACAAGACAGATGGTCAACCAGGAGATGAAGTGACTATTGTCACCACTTCTGACCCAGACTCCAATGTCTACTTACTGGCCATTGATCAAAGTGATGTGTTACTAAAAAACGAAAATGATGTTACTTTTGCTGATGTAATTATAATTTACTATATGTATATGTATATCAACATGTATATGTATAAAATATGTATAAAATAATTAGTAAGAAAGAAAAACATACAACAATAAAAAATACACAACACAAACACAATCAATAATTGAAACTCTTTGTTAAACTATTTTAGTCCGTAAATAACACAGATCTTATAATTCGAGAATGCAGCAAACGTATTTATATCTAGAGATCTAGATTCTAGATCTAGATAGATCTAGAGTTTCTAGAGTTACGGGAAAACTAGACTTAAGCCAGCCGTAGATTCTAGATTTAGATCTAGCTCTTAATTATTTTACATAAAGCTTTGTTTGATTAGCTGTATAATTGGCTAAATATGAGATATAATTTAACTTGAAATAATGGGTCTATTAGTGTAACTCAAGTTTCTTACACGGACTCTCTAAGTACACTATCCCACTAATTTTGCACCTAATCGGAAGATCCCAGATAGCTGAGTTGATAGTGTAATAATTACCATGCGGGTTGTACGGGTTTGAGACACATCATGTCAGTGTTACATTTTTTTTTTCTTTTTTACTTTCTCGTATATACGAGGTATAGAGAAAGTATTGTAATCGTGCACAAAAATAACATGAAATTTTGACAGTTTTAACCGTTTTACACCTCAGTCCTTCATCACAGCCGGAGTATAGAGGACTTATTTTAATCAGGCAAAAGTTATAAATACAAATATATAAACATTTTGGCGTTAATGCGTTATCGAGTCGTAAAAACTGGACTTTGCAATTCTGTCCGTTGTCTGTGTGTCTGTGTGTGTGTGTGTGTAAACACGATAACTTGAGTACCGTTACAGCTAGGTTGATGAAATTTCATATATAAGTATTTTATCAAAATCGTAGATCCGTATCAACTTTTGAGCGATTTCCAATAAACGGAAGTGGTACTTTTTCTACTTTGAATTTTTTAAAAGCCTATAACTTGAGTACTATTTCAGATAGATAAATGAAATTTCACATGTAAGTAAAAGATCTAATTCTCTACCTTCTGTAAAATTTTGAGTAATTTCCGTTGATTGAAAGTACTAATTTATGCTATTTCTGATTTCTCAAAAAACGCATGTAAATTTATAAAGTACTAATAATATTGCGCACTATTATGGACGTTTTATTTGGCGCTCACAGGTGTGCAATTCTTTTTTCTACGAGATTTTATTCTATTTTAAAAAGTTTAAGTATTTAAAATGGATTAAAAATCTTGTCTATATCCCGAGTTCCCATCCCCTTTTTTTTTATAAAAGAATATTCGAGAAAGTTTAAGGGAGATCGCTCCTGGTTTATTTTTAGATGGGAATGATAAAGTTGCTTTTCGGGACTTTGCAGGAAACGGGGAAGGTGAAGTAGATTTAGCCTGTTTCTATGTTCTCAGCATATGAAGGGATAGTGTGGTCAGACCCATGCTCAACCGAAATAGGTGTTTTTAAAGACTATAACATGTTGCCTGAGGTGTGACGACGTTTTGAATGTGGGGTCTGGCTTTTTGTGAATATGTGTGAAAGTGGGAAGAAAAGGGGAAAGATAAAAATCGTGAAATAAAGATGACGTCATTGTGGATGACCCCCGAAACAAACAGTTATTAAAGAATAACGGGAGTCTAGTAATACTTAATTCTTCTGGAGGGAACCGCATCCAACACTATAATTAAGAACGAAGAAGAGTAAAAGCAACACACTGATGATTCCAAAATTCACGCTTGTTAATATACATTTTAATTTCAGGTCCATACAGAGATCATGAACTACGATACGGATTTCACAATAAGATTTTGCCGCACCAGCTCCGCAGGTGTAGATCTAGAGGTGAGAGTGTGTTAGATGTTGCATCAGCTCCGCAGGTGTACATCTAGAGGTGAGAGTTTGTCAGATGTTGCATTAGCTCCGCAGGTCGACATCTATAGGTGAGAGTTTGTCAGATTTTATTTCAAAGCTGAAATACAATGTAAAAACAATGTGAATTTCAACTTGAATCTTCTCGATAGTAATATAGATAACGTCATTTTAATTCTGTATCAAAGCGTTTAAATATAAAACTTTTTTTGAAAATTGGTCCTTAAGAAATATAGACATGTTCAGTGTTAGTTTAAGTGTTTGTTTCATATGTCACACAGAATGCAGGAGTTACCGTTCTTACCGATGCTATGGTGTACCGAGATAGATCCAATTTTGACATTGGCGACGATCCACTAGGTAGGTTTTATTCGAATGTGTACTCTAATGTATACAAGAATGTGTTCTCGAAAGTGTACAATCGCATTTTACTTTTCTCAGCCGGCAGAAAGGGGTTATTGTGATGAACTACACATGATTGTACATTAGATCTACCAAAACACAAACATACATGTAGGGCCTACGCATATATATATATATATATATATATATATATATATATATATATATATATATATATATATATATATATATATATATATATATATATATATATATATATATATATATAAGCTTCCATTCGCGCATTTGTCCTATTTGAGTTCGCTTTGTCATTCCGATTCCATTCATATTTACAATCAAAATCAACATCACACTCACACACACACACATACACGCTCACACATTCACACTTACAATCACACTCACACTCATCATTACATATCGTTGCTAAAGGATGTTATTTTTGTTTTTCAAATTAAGAGTATGGGGCTAAATATCGCGCAACCCGAGCTGAATTGTATGCTGCGAGGAACGCAGATCCACTATTTCGAAAATCAGCACGTGTTAGAAAGATCTCTCCTGATTCCTGGCTCTGGACTGACGTTTACGTCGGGTAAAGGAGATTTTGATATGACACATATGTTTTTTGATAACTGATTTGGTTGTTTAATTTTGTTGAAAAAAATTGTAAGGCTCTTAAAGTACGAGATACATTTCCATGCTGCCATAGTTGCTAATACCAAAGGTCTGTGTATATTAGCACAAAGTATAACATAATGATACCTCGATTCCCATTTCTGGGTAGTTCAACCAGTGCGTTTCCTTATTTGTATTTCGCCTAAGTGTAGTAGTATTCTAATGGTAAAAATTTAAGTAAAGAATTCTCTTTAGATCTAGCGATCCATTTGGCGGATGGAATAGAGTTCGTATGTTTCTTGACCTCGGAGTAAGAAATGAAGGTGGGGTCAGCACTTTTCCCAGTCGTCTTTACTTTACCTAACTGTAATGGTAGTTAAAATTAAAATATTTTCTACAAACGTATTTTCTTATTAATTTAATAGTTAGTGATATAAAGATTCTTATTAAGCCTTTAATCGTGCTTGAACATTAGTTACTTGATTATCAACAGCGAAAAAAATAATGTTTTTAAATTTGTTTACTGCATTTTTTCTTGACATCACTGCAGGGCGAACGGCTCAGCTTCCATCACAGCCACTGTACCAGACACCATTACGTCATGGGTGGTCAGCGCCTTCGCCATCAACTCAAACTCTGGTCTGGGCGTGGCCCCAACACAAGCTCACGTGAGTCTATAAATAGATTCAGCAAGTCGAATTAGAGATTTATTCCATCAAAAATGTAGAACAAATTGAAGCACAATATATGAATCACTACAAAATGCCAACTAACGTACCATGTACACATACACCTCTCACTCTGAGGTAGCCTTCCAACTATACTCACACGCTAATTTAGCGTCCCAGCTAATATATACACTGAGGTGGCCTGCCAACTACACTCACACACTAATTTAGCGTCCCAGCTACATATATACACTGAGGTGGCCTGCCAACTACACTCACACACTAATTTAGCGTCCCAGCTACATATATACACTGAGGTGGCCTGCCAACTACACTCACACACTAATTTAGCGTCCCAGCTACATATATACACTGATGTAGCCTGCCAACTACATCCACACCCTGGGGTAGCCCAACAACTGAAGAAGAAAGCGAGACGTTATTTGAAAGACAGCTTAAGGAGAATGGGAAAAAACTCTTATCAAATAGAAAGACCACCCTAACACTGTCTGTTAATTGTCAAATCTAGAATAATCGAATAAAACATAAACGTTTATTGAAGTGAACAACGATGGCAAGACTTACACATTTTAAGAACGTTTTAGTAGACTATAGAATTAACCCTATGGTTAATTTTTTTTATATTTTAGTTCTCTCTTTTGAAAAAAAAAAACTTGAGGTTTTAACAATATCTTACAAATATCCTAAATATATTTTACGTTTTAATGTGCTCCAGCTGAAAGTCTTCCGACCGTTTTTTGTCAGCCTCAACCTCCCCTACTCTGTGACTCGTGGTGAGCAGCTGGCACTTCAAGCAAACGTCTTCAACTACCTGACAGACGATATGCAGGTGGGAAGAGACGTTATATATATATATATATATATATATATATATATATATATATATATATATATATATATATATATATATATATATATATATATATATATATATAATGGATAATGGATCATACAACTTTATAAAGATACATCCAGTCAAGTAAATTGAGCGACGTTAACGTTACCAAACGACCATTTACAACGCCTCTTCATTATCAGTTGATCAAAGTAAAAGAATATAAATAAATCGCGCGCTTTCAACCCAAGTTCGCCTATCTTTCATAGTTCACTGCTACTAATACTAAAAAATAAAATTTTTAATAAAAACACATTACCTCTCTTATAAAAACGTATCTCTTTAATAAAATATGTCCCAGAGTAATGAAACAAAAACTCTAGAGCCACAATATTGTCTCACCAATTTGAAATTGTATTTAATTTTAGGTACGTGTGACCCTGGCCGCGTCAAAATGTTTCCACTACATTTTTATCCACGAGACAGGAAACCAGGAGCTGAAACAGTTTGATGCTGTACAGGATGTTGTGGTGAGTTGGTTTTACTTCTTGTGTTGTGATTGTTTTCCTATAGGCTTGTGAAGGTAGATGTTTGTACATTAATAATTTTTTTTATTAATTGATTCAGTTAAACGTTACAATTTACAAATTTCAGAACAATTGTCTGTCGCAAAATGAATCCATCTCATGACATAAAAACAATTTCAAAATATTTACTTTTAAAGGTCAAGGCTGGGGAAGCCATGACAGTGTATTTCCCAATCGTCCCTGCTGACCTTGGTAGAATTGACGTGGAGGTCAAGGCCCAGTCCACCAAGGCCGCTGACACCGTGCGCAGACAACTCCTGGTTGAGGTAATAAGCGGTTAACGTTCTTGATACTTGGTTGTCTCTTATACAAGTATTAAAGAACTCGAAAAATGCCCTTAATTAATGATAAACATAATAGTATGGACAATGGTCCCACTGAGAGAGATATTACATTTACACTCGGGGTGAGGGTTGGAGTAGTCTGGCAGGTAAGCACATGTTTGTTAACCCGAAACTCCTGAGTTCAAACCAGGAGGATGAGGCTCATCAACTGGAGAACAGCAAGCCATCTAGGAGAGAAAAGAGGAGCCGCTTAGGCTTACCAACTCTGGATTCCTATCGACACTGCTGATTCCAAGCCCTGTCTCTTGGGTCAATCAGCTGTGTGGAAAGGGGGGGGGGGGGTTCTGAAACATGTGCAACATCTGGCTCTCTCAACTTAGGGCCCTGGCTTTGAGCTTGGATTTCCAATGCGCACTCATCCGATGGTCTACTAGACTAGGGTGTCATATTACAATAGGGGTAATTCGACCAGGCCTAGAGAGTGGGGGGGGGGGGGGTATTTGACATCGGTATCCATCAAAAGGTATTTGACTTGAGGGTAATTTCCTAGAGCCATAACCCAATGTGCTGATCTATCCGCAGGCTGAAGGTGTCCCCAAGCAATACAACATCCCTGTCCTCATCGACCTGACAGAAAGAAAAACAACTTTCTCAAAGACCATTGACCTCACTCTGCCTGCAAACGTGGTCAAGGGATCTGAGCTTGTTAGGATTTCGGCTGTCGGTAGGTATTGACTGTCAGAGTTGTCGTTATGTAGTGGAGAATGGTAAAATAATTTTTTGTTGTCAGCAGATTATGGAAGCCAGAAGAGTAGCTGCAGTGGCGAGGGGGGGGGGGGGGGGGGGGGGGAGGGCAGAGGAATCAGAATAGAAACCTCAGAAGTCGTTATTATTTATATAGTGGTGCTCAGTTTGTAGTTATCTGTAAGTAATGGCAGACAGGTCTGGCCTAGTGGTATTAACCTAGACTGCTGACCCGAATGTTTCGAGTTTGAATCCGGGTTCAACTCAGTAGACAGTACCTGAGTCCACCCAGCTCTGATGGGTACCTAACTCATGTTAGGGAAAATAAAAGCGGCTGGGCATACTCCTGAACTCACAGTCTCTTCAAATGCCGAAGTCACTAAACAGATTAACTCTACTTCATCTGCCCCCATGTGATAATAATAAATTTTCAGAATGCAGTGCCAGATAATCGTAACTAAGTGCTGGGAGTTACGTTCGCTGTGTAGTTGCATTCTGAGTTAAGATATTTTTCTCAGAAATTCCGTAGTCCCACATTGTAATATTGTGTAACTCCCCTCAGGTGACCTGATGGGTCCAACCATCGCTGGACTTGGCTCCCTGCTCCAGATACCAACCGGATGTGGGGAACAAACCATGCTTGACCTGGCAGCGAATGTCTACGTCACAGATTACCTGGACTGTGTCAATCAACTGTATGGAGACATCAAGACCAAAGTTATCGACTTCACGGAGAGTGGTAGGACCACACATAAGATAATATTTTCTATGAATGATTTGACACACACACACATATATATATATATATATATATATATATATATATATATATATATATATATATATATATATATATATATATATATATATATATATATATATATATATATGTATATATATATATATATATGTGTTTATATATATATATATATATGTATATATAAATGTATATATATAGGCCTATATATTATTTTAGTATTTATATATATACGTATATGTATATATATATATATATATATATATATATATATATATATATATATATATATATATATATATATATATATATATATATATATATATGTATATATATATATATGCCTGTATTATATATATAGTATATATATATATATATATATATATATATATATATATATATATATATATATATATATATATATATATATCTATATATATATATATAATTTGTTTAGTAATGCCCAGCTTTACATACAGGTATGTATTTTATATTGTTGACGTCACGCAGGTTACCAGGGTGTGCTGACCTACAAACACAGTGACGGATCTTTCAGTGCTTTTGGTAACAGTGACAAGTCTGGCAGTATGCGGTAGGTTTAGAGGTTTATTTGAAGTATTTAAAGCATGAGGCAGGTTTAGAGGTTCATGTGAAATATTTCCAGCAGGTGGTAGCTTCAATGCAATATGTATATATACATATATATATATATATATATATATATATATATATATATATATATATTTATTTATTTATTTATTTATTTATTTAAGTAATGACACAGGCTTATATAGAAAAGGATATTATTTAATAAATTCAAAGCTATAAAATGTTTTAGTCTCATAATTGTAGAATTTTTTTTGTCATTAGGTTTTACCTGAGAACTTTATCAAAGTATGAAATAAAGCGGGAGTAATTTCCCTTAAGCTTTCTCGTAAAGGACAATCTCTAACAAACATGGCCTTCTTCTTGCACAGTCAATGACAAAAATACACAAACAGAACACTTACAAGGGACGTTATAACTAAAAAGACATAACGTAATATACAACTAACCAGACATAATATAACAATATTTTACAATGATCATTATAGCGGTTTTTTTTTACTAAATTTGTTACAACTTTTTTTAAACTTCACACAGTCTGACAGCATTTGTAGCCCGCGTCTTCCACCAGGCCAAACGTCACATCTTTGTGGATGACAACATCATCAACGACGCCATCCAGTGGATGATACAGCAACAAAATACAGACGGCAGCTTTCCGGAACCTGGCGTGGTACTTAGCCGTACCATGAAGGTCAGCTCAATAAAAGCTTGGTTTTGGTTGTGTAATGCACAACTTAGTTTTAACAAAGAAATTTAATTTCGAAACTTACGGTCCATAAGGCAAGTGAAGTAGAACTTACATGCTTACGTAACTACGGCATATATAAAAGGCTAGTTCCCAGAGCTGGGTGGACTCACGGAATGTATACTGACTTACACTTGGATTCGAGCTCCGGTTTAGCAGTTGAAAGCTCTCATAGTTATATTGAGTCAAACTAAATCATGGCTTGGTCGGGTGAGAACGTGTTTGATTAAAAACTCCACACATTCTGTGTGGGCGAGTGATTCTCTTTTGGAGGCGACAGAAACTTATTTCGGAAAAAAACTCCGTAGTCAAACAACTGTTGTGCCATAGATAGTTCTTGGGGTGGACACAGGCTACTGAAGTACATACAAAATGTAAAGCAGGCTGACGTTTGAGTCATGGGCTATGTATGACATGTAGTATTTAATTAAGTTGGAGGAAATTCCCTTTTAATATTACAATTTAAAATCGAAGAAGAACAATATCATGGAGTATAACATTTGAAAAAGTGACATGGCGATTTCCATTTAAATAAATATTGGCCTATTTATGTATTTTTGTTAATTTTTGTTATTAATACCATCGTGTTCTTAATCTACTAAGCTATCATGCTAAAAACAAGTATGGTCATATATATATATATATATATATATATATATATATATATATATATATATATATATACACTACAGGACCAAGCAGGGTCAGGGGTCAGGTTAACCCTGTTTGTATTGATCTCACTACTGGAGAACCGTGATGACATGAAGTATCTGGTAAGTCAAGGGTTAAGTTTTTTACTGAAAATGTGGTACGGTGGTGTAGGCGTGGCCAGTAAAGATTATGGTTGCTGAACTGAAAAATCCCGAGTTTTTTCCCCGAGCAGATGAGGCCTGAAAACTGGGGACAGCAAGCCGTTTAGAGGAGAGACCTTCGAAGTCGAACAACTGCCTTCTGTAGTTTGATTTTTGGATGGACAAAGGCTATGGGGGGCAAATACAGAAATTGGGCATAGTGTGCAACATGGCACATAACATGTTGACAACTAAGCATTAATTGTGTTGGAGGAAGAAAAAGATTTCATTATGTCAATGGCTAAATTAGAAAGTCAAGGGATGAATTTGCGTTTTATTTAATTAACTAATGGTTAAGTTAAGTTCATGAGATAATTTTTTTCAACAACTAATCTATTGAATTTACTTCCACAATTAAATGAACGAACAAAAGTCTCAAATATCCCAGAACTTTTTGATATCACACCCATAATTTTCAGGAATATCTTATTAAAAGCAACGAAAAACGTAACTACAACCCTACATTTTCAAATTAAGTCTAACTGAGAAAGCCAAATTACCCACAGTAACTTAATATTAAAACCGCATTTTTTCAAAGAATGTTGATGAGGCCATACAAAAAGCCCTGGCCTACTCTGAACAGGAAGTTGCCAAGTTGGATGATCTCTACGTTCTCGCCATGGCGTCTTACGCTTTCCAACTGGCCGGCAGCAACATGACCCAAGCTGTTCTAGACAAACTGGAGGCTGAGTCAACTCAGAAGGGTAAATCCTGTTCTGTATCTATACAGCCTCTAAAAGGCCTTAAAAAATAAAGTAAAATAATATTTTAAAGTTTACAGTAACGTTACCCTTGCAACCTACAGGGGGCAGATAAATTAGATACGAAGGGGCTGTGTAGGAATATACCCAACCCTGTTTATAAAACGTGAGTCAAGTACCTATCAGAGCTGGGATAATAACTCAGCTTGCTTTCTTTAAACCGAGATCCGAACTCTAGTCTCTCAACCATGTTTATATAACGTGAGTCAAGTACCTATCAGAGCCGGGGTAATAACTCAGCTTGCTTTCTTTAAACCGAGATCCGAACTCTAGACTCTCAACCATGTTTATATAACGTGAGTCAAGTACCTATCAGAGCTGGGATAATAACTCAGCTTACTTTCTTTAAACCGGGATCCGAACTCTAGACTTTCACATGAACAGTGGTGCTCCATCATGTCCCATTATTCTCTTTTAATCCCTTTACAAATTCTGAACACATCACCACAAACGCCTTAATAAGCTTCGACGTTCCACCACCCCTTCCAATTTAAATCATTGTTCTCGATAGCAAGCCCCCATGTCTTCTTCTTGCAGAAAACAGTATACCTTCTCACATCTTTACACAAGCAGCACATTGTTATTGTATAACCCGCAGTACAAATCATTCCACTGGTTTCTTTCTATAAACAGACGGCATGAGATACTGGCAGCAGCCAGATCCACTGAAGATCATCACGTGCCATAGCCCCAACCCCGCCAAGGCCGTTGACATTGAGATGACCGCCTACGTCTTGCTGGCCTACACAAAGCGGGGCGATTTGGTGGCGGGCAAGAGCATCATGCAGTGGATCACCAAACAGAGAAACGCGAACGGTGGCTTTACGTCCACACAGGTTTGTCTAGGAATTAACTTTGTTAAACTCTAAGCAAAACGGATATCTACATTTAAGCAATGTATGATATTTTTTTTTAATTTTTGGATTATAATTAAAAATTCACTTTAATTTTGTTTAATTGTATGAATTTTATTCTGCCTCCTAATTGATGCAGTGTTAGATTTATAATGTAGAGCTGTACATTTCACAAACAACAACCATACTTTAATACATTCACACAATCACTCTCTAGGATACCGTCGTCGCACTCAACGCCCTCAGCGAGTACGCCAAACAGATGTCCAGAAAGAAATTTAAAGTCCACATCACCACCCAGCTGGACGATGAGACTACCTACACTTTTGATATTGACAAGACCAACTCACTTCTGCTGCAGACTAGAGAGGTTCAATGCGAGATTTGGTTGAAGAGTTCTACTGTTTACGTGATACTGACAGTGTGGGAACAAGAACAAGAATCACATTAGGGAGACACTATCTCTCTCTCTCTCTCTCTCTCTCTCTCTCTCTCTCTCTCTCTCTCTGTATATATATATATACATATATATATATATATATATATATATATATATATATATATATATATATATATATATATATATATATATATATATATATATATAATATATATATATATATATATATATATATATATATATATATATTGTGTGTAAGTGTGTGTATGTCAGTTAAAAATCACATGTGTGTGTATGTGTCTGTGTGTGTCTGTATAAATATATATATATATATATATATATATATATATATATATATATATATATATATATATATATATATATATATATATATATATATGCTATATATGCTATTCATGTATGTATAGAATACAAAAGTACCAGCTCAAGTTGTGATCACTGCTACTGGCTCAGGCATGGCACTTGTTCAGGTATTTCCTCTCTAGTTAATCCTTTTATTATAACAGATCCATTAACCCGTATATACACAATGAGATTCTGTGAATAAAAATATGCTACACTATTATTAACTGCTATTAAAAAATATTTTCGTAAAACCAGCAACAATTTTCAGATTTCTATTAAATCTGTTCAAATAGGCTGCTCTAAGCTTCAACGTGCTGTCAGATATAAAGCCAGAACACTTTGATCTAATATTGGGAATCGTAAAGGAGAATTTCACATACTTGGATGTGGAAACTTGCACAAGGTGTGTACATTGGTGATACCCGATGTGGATCAAAGGGTTGGTTAGAAATGTGGGTGTCTGGTGGCTAAGCTCCTAACAACTTTGTTCAAATATAGACTTTTCAAATGTTAAAACATCTTTTATAGATTTGTAATTAGTATGATGCTAATTCTACCAATTTCTGTTCTGAATGTTTCTTTATATCTATTCGAAAAAAAAATTCTGTCATATCCAAAAAAAAAAAAAGTACATTTTGACGTACATGTAAACCCGCTCCACACAGGCCCGCTTGATAAGTATATCTACATTTATTCGTTGCGCGATCCATCTGATTAAGTATATATGTGAATGCACAAGTTTGCTTGATAAACTTATCACTGTCTTTGTATATGATTACTGTTTGGACTTTGGAGCTTCCGTTGGTTTTATAGCTTTGGGAAACGAGTACCATTAAATTAAATGTTAAAAACAAACTAACTTGCTGCTAAAATTTCTAAAAACTTCTACTAAAACAAGATGGTTAGGAAAGGTCCCAGGAAGTGCCATGGCCGTCCAAGAGTTTGGTATCCCATCAGGCTTTGCAGCTGACCTTGACGACTTGACCAAGCTAGACAACCTAAAGAGAGTCGAGACACAAAACAAGAAGGTTATCCTCTACTTCGACAAGGTCAATTTACTTAGAATTTTTTACTCGTAAAGAGGGTTTCTTATGTAATTTTAGTTTCGATTTTTTAGCTTCTAAGATTTTTTTAACACTAATATTTTTCCGTCAAAGGTAAAATTCTGCTTCATCAAAGGGTAACCGTTTAAGAAATTGTCTTGTATCAGATGAAAAATAACAACATTTTTTTTTAGTTTAAATTTTAAGCAAAAATATCTGTGTATAAATGTGTTTACCTCCCAGATCGGAGCGACGCCCGTGTGTTTAAATCTTAGAGTCAGACGAGTTGATTTTGTTGCCAAGTCCCAGCCAGCTGCCGTCAGGGTCTATGACTACTATGAGCCACGTAGGTCACAGGTTTTACAGAAATATTGCTTGGTTTACGTTTATCCACTAAAATTTCATTAAACAGTTATACAATCAATGTTTCCTATTGTAGGAGATTGAAATAAACGATATTTCATTTACATGTTATTAGAAATTTCACCACGTGAAGGAAGTAATTTAAAAATAGCTAATTACACCATAATTGATTATAGCTAAAAATCTGCTTCATTATAAGAATAATGCGTAAGACATTGTTTTGTAGCAGATGAAAAATTTAAAACATTTTATATTTTGTTAGTTAAAATTTAAAGCAAAAAAGTCTATTCAAATCGGACAGTCACTATCCCATTTCTCACAACACGCGAAGTATCAGTGTCTACAACCATCTATTAATGTATTTAAGAAACATAAACTTAAGGTGTTACAAAATTTACGTGTTATTAAACTGTCTGTAAAATTGTAATCAGGGTTAATATTATATGTTTTAAGTTTATTCACTAAACGAAATGAAAATTCAAAATAAAATTAATAGGCCTATCTGTGTAAATCAGGCCATTGTATAACTTTGTGTAAATAAAATTGTTTTATATACTACAGGCAACCAGGTAACAGTTTTCTACCAATCACAACTTCTGAAAGATTCCACCATCTGTGACGTCTGCCCGGAATGTGAAAACTGTCCACCACTAGTAGTTGAACAAGAAGAGGTATTTTTAGTTGTGTGCGAACATCCCCCCCCCCCGAAACGAAATGGAATTTATATACAAAACATATACTTTTAACAGTGTCCGTCCCTTCCCCTCCAAAATATCAATTGACACCCCCCCCAACTCCCCTGGAGAAAAGGTCTTACAGAAGAGAGAAATGTTCCTGGTCAATTTTATCCATAATATTTTAAGTTGTTTTTTTCAGTACGATTGTTATCTATAAGATATTCAACCTCAATCTAACGGGGGAAAAAACTATAGCTAACTCAATAATCGGAATTCAATCGTGATCTAAAACTGACCTAGCCTATATAAACTATATATTTTATAGTGGGGGTCATCCATAAATTACGTTACCTCTTTTTGACAACACGTTACTTTTTTTGACAACTTTTACCTCTCCCCTCCGTCACACATTGTCACAAAAAGCCAGACCCCCTCCCCCTAAAATGTCGTCACACATCAGCCTACAACCCCCCCTCCCTACAACACCCTTTCAAAATTGCAGTTGAATTTTTCTAAAAGCATCGATATTTTTCCAAAATCTTGTCTGAACTCTGTCAACATAGAGTATTTTAATCAATTCTTATTACAATTTATTGAAACAGTTTTCTAAAGCGCAAAATAACGACTAAAACTCGTTTTCTAACATTGCTTTTTTAATGCTAAGTTTGAAGTATCGCCATCTGAACCACCCCCTCCACACACACACACCCTCCCCCTCATCACAAACCGTCACAAAATTAAGGACCCCCTCTCCCCCCTACGCGTGTGACGTCATTTATGGACGACCCTAGTGCTTAAATTAGATTAACGTTTTGCAGATGCAACACAAAGCTGACATTTTGTAAGTAGACAGCTCTGGTGCCGTAGACACCTGGAAAAATATCAGAAATGTAAAACTAAAGGGTTGTAAATTGTCCAACTTGTCCCCTGTCTTATACATATTAAAGGGACGTTACGGTGTCTAAATTTAAACTTTTAATTTTCCCCGCTCTAAAAACTAAATAAAGGAATAAAACCTCTGGATCAAATTAAAATTCCTATTACATGTATTTTAAAATGTGTAAAAAAAATGTGTAAAAAATTAATAAATAATGACAATAGGTTTTTTCGTGACTAGTGTAAACAAAGTAATTACGTCACTGGCGAGCAATGCACTCATTCGTGTCCAATTATGTGCTTTTTCTTAGTTACATGGTCTATTTTATCTTTTAACATGCAGGAAGTGCTTCACTTCAATGCAAAAACAAAATGTGTCCTATGGAAACAAGATAGTTGTCGATTAAAAAATAAATTCGTTCTACTGCATTATTATATTTTGGCTATAGCTTTAATGATAGACTTTTTGTTATTAGGCTTAGATACGAACTATATTATCAATTGACAGATCATCAAATTCGTGCATATAAACACGTTATTTTTTCCCTGCTTTCAATGAACGTTTCACATACTAGCAAAATGTGTTTATTTAGGATTTGAGTTTTCGTAATATTATGTGAAAAACCAATCTCGAGTTCCTCTTGAAAATGTTGATAGACAATGCTAAAGTAGCTTTCAATACTTACATGATCTTCTAAAATCTGATCATAATACAAATATTTTGTTCTCACAGGTCGTAAGTGGCTTATGGGATAAATGCAAAGCTATCTTCGATCGGCGTGCGGAAATAATCTTTGATATTATACATCTTTTATAGCAAGGAAATCTTATATCAAAGAAAATGTGGCTTTTAAACAAGTCTTTGTTTGTATTACCTTACATCTGTTTAAATCTTTTACTAATTTATACAAATATTATAATTATTATTATAGCTTTTAAATACCTAATTCTCTTCATTGGTATAGACTTTTAAACTTACCAACAACGCTTGAAGAAACGTAATTGATTTGCGTTTTATGCAACCTATATTTTCTTCCTTAATATTTATTTTCTTTCTGAAATTATATTTTTAAAAATAAATTTCATTTTAAATTACTCTGGGTTGTTATTTTCTTTTGAGTTTCTTTTAGTTTCTTTAAGTGGCCAAAACATCTAGACGCAGTAGCCAGTGGTCATATTGAAACAAGAGTGCAGATTAGCATGCTTGTGAAGGGGAACATGTTCCAAGCTTAATGTCAAACTTAACCCCGAGTGTAGCACACCATGCAGGTGAAGGGAAGGGGGGCATGTTCCAGGCTAAACATGTTACACTTAACTACGAGTGCAGCATACCATAAAAAAGTAGTAAAGAACATGTTCCAGCAAAATATGTTGAAGACATGAAATGTGTCCACATACTTGCCGACTCACTTAACAAGTATATAGTTCAACATGACACTGGCATGTGATTAGCACCGTTGGGGACTCTATGTACTTTTCGTTCGGTGCCCACTAAAATATCTACTCCGTAAAACAACGGATCACAGTGCATATCATAGAACCTATATAAAAAAATCAAAGTTTTATTTCATTGAATCTTCTTTACCTGCAATATTTTTATTTTTATTCTTTACACAAACTCTTCGGCGATATCTGCTTTAAATACAAAAATATTCGTTTTCTTATTTTATTGCTCACAGCAATAGGGTTTTTTAATCAATTTTAATTTCTAGCAATCACAACCTCTGAAAGACTCCACCATTTGTGACGTCTGCCCGAAGTGTAAAAATTGTGGCCAAGTCACCGGAAATTTTCAGGTGACGTTGTGTTAAGTGTATTGGTGTATAGCTATTTTCTATTTATTTAGTTACGATTGGGTTAAAAAACAAAATATCCTAAACACACTATTTATAAAACGATAAATACATCAAATACAACCTATACAAACTAACACAGTCAAAAAATAGGGTGGCGCTTAAGATTTTAAAACTTATTATTGTTCAACATGACTTGAACAATTAAAACGTACATTATTGATATTTTTTTTTAAATTTTATTCTTATTTTAATTATCAAAATTAATCGGTAGCCTGGAAACTTATTTTTGAAAAAAAAAAACGTGTTAGTTGATATGAATTATACAGTGTAGTCTGCTAGATTTCTTCTTATTCAAAACACAACGATCAAAATGGGCGGGCTTAATCTCGATCAAATTTTATTTTTTACCCTGATGAATTTTATAAATTAAATAAATCAGTTTAGTAAGAAGCTATATATAATTTTCTATTTGTCATAACAAGTTTTAGTGTTAACAAAATAGTATTAAAGACAGTAATTTTTCTTTCCTTATATTATTCTGGAAATTCTCAGCTATTAGGCCAAAAACGATAGAAAAGGAAAGGCTACACCAAACACTAATCGTCCATTGTTAAATATAGACCGGTCTCATTGAATAAAACGTAAAAGTAACGATTATAAGTATGTGTATTTGAAATGACGACGAAACATGGTTTAAAAATAGAAACTTTAATCTACGACGTGGTCTAGTTATTTGAAGCATTCAATATATAAATTATTTTAAGAAAAGGGAGAAGAAAAAAGACCAAACATAAAATTAAAACACTTTACCCTAAGATATTAGTAATTTGTTACAATTTATATGATACAACAACTACTAAAGAGAAAAATAATCCTGACCAACTTTTTTGTGAGTGTTTTATCTTATTTATTTCGTCAGTACGATTTTCATCTCTGTTATTTTTTATCTTATAATTATCGTATGTGAGTCAATTTTAAAGACTTGTTGTCTGACTGTATGTGAGGCATTATGCTATTTCGTCACATGTACAACTTGCACAAACCAGACTAAAGACATTTTGCCAAAAATAGGTCATTCACACTAGCTTGTATTGTTTAATGTACAATCCAAACTTGCTTGCTCAGTAATTTCATATTGAATGGTTTTTTTTTTTTTTTTTTTTTTTTTTGAGGGAGAGGAATCTTGAAGTATATTATCTGAATTTTAAAACATTTTAAATAAAATGTGATGAATTTGAGTTCTAGAATACTTTATAACTTTTGGAGATCATGTTTCTTTATATAACAAAGAGTAAAAAGTATTATCATCTATAACATTATTCGTTCCAAAGAAATTCAAGCAATCAATACGATTTTAAATTTAGTTAATACATTAAAGAAGAAGTACACAAGCTTTGTAGTTTTTTAAATTATATGTTAAAAGAATCATCGTAACCTAACTTTCAACATTTGCCAAAAATGCAAAAACCAGACAAAAGACATTTTGCCAAAAATAGTTTTGACAAATTCTTTGTCCATAGAATTTTATAAATACAATGTAAAAATCAAAGCTTTTGATCGTCAAATGTAATAGTCTATAATTGATAAATATTTCTATCATGGCATGCATTAAACGTAAAAAAAGATGATTTTATTACTGATCATAAAAAAAATTTAACTTACAGATGTTACAGAAAACATGGGAGGCATGCAAAGTTTTTCTGTCGTGGTGTTCAGAAATAATGTTTGATATTATACATTTCTTATAGCGAATGCCATCTTATAGCAAATAAAATGAAGCTTTCAAATCTAGTTTTGCTCGTATTATATTACATCTGTACAAATCTTTTACTAATTTATATAAAACTTGTAGATAGATTTTATTTTAGATTTTAAATGACTAACTTCATTCAATTGTATAAACTTTGAAACCTGTAAAAATAGCTTTGTAACACTTAAAAAATGTTTGCCTTTTTAACAAATAAATCCTTTGTCCTATTTTTTTGCTTTGAATTTATTTTTAAAAACTATTTCGTATTACCACATTATGGCTTATAGCCTACAAGAAAAAAAGGAACATGTTCCCTGCTAAATATGTTACAGTTGCACTTGAGTACAGCATATAATATAAGAAAAAAAGGAACATGTTCCAGGCAAATATTTCAGACGCAGAAAATATTTCTACATTCTTGTTTTGCTAACATTTTAAAAATGGTTCATTCAGACTAGCTTGTATTGTTTAAAGTACAATCCAAACTTGCTTACTCAGTAATTTCATATTGAATGATTTTATTTTTATTCTTGAAGTATAACTCGAGGGCGACAAATTCATTAATATTATCTGAAATTTGAAACATTTGAAATAAAATCTGTTGAATTTGAGTTCTAGAATACTTTATAATTTTTGGAGATCATGTTTCTTCACATAACAAAGAGTAAAAAGTATTATCATCTATAACATTATTCGTTCCAAAGAAATTAAAGAACCAATATGATTTTAAATTTAGTTAATACATTAAAAAAGAAGTTCACACGCTTTGAAGTTTTTTTTAAATTATATCTTAAAACAATCATCGTAACCTAACTTTCAATTTATTTGTTATAAATGAAATATCATGCGGTAAAGATCTGTAGGATTTCTTTACATAACTTTACTGAAAATCAGGCTTCGACATCCTTACAGTCACTGTGATAATGGGACAGTATGTTTAAAAAAAACTATTTAATAATACAATTTCATCGTCATGATAACGTTAAAAGAGTAGTTGGAATATTCAACTTTATTGACTTAAGCCTAGATCAATTACGTTATTAGTTTTTGGCCTACTAGTTTAGTTGCTTGTATTTTAATGTCGTCATTACACAAATCAAATTAATGCGCATTAGCACAATCGGGAATTTCGGTTTCATTCTGCATCAAAGCTGAAAGCGAGGCACCTTTTCGCAATGTTGAAATTCTGAAAGATTCATTTCAATTTTCTATTTAAATAGTCAGAAACTTATGTCTGTGTAACTTTATAATATATATTGCTCTGTTTTCGTGCAACAAGATGCGTTTGTTTCTTCTACTGACACTGGTTGCTACAACAATGTGTGCTCAGAAGTAAGTTGGATTTTAAAGTTAAACGGAAGGTCACAAGTCATTGCTCATATTTTAGTACGCGTTTTGTTCTTGTGTTGAAAACTAATATTACCCATAAGAGATCAAAATAGAGGATGGTGCACGAACATCAGTTTCAATAGCTTGGCTATATACACTTATTAAGATGAAAAAATTACAATAATAAAATAATGGACATGAACAAGTTGGTGAGAATCATTCCATCATTATTGTTGACATGGATAAATATCGTGCTTTTGTCATTTTCGCCTTCATATCTGCCTTTAAAAAAAACTAAAGCTTGACATTTTTTTCCAAAATTGAATAAAAATAGTAAATCAATAACAAAAAATCTTGAAAAAATGTTTACCTCTCTTTAAGGCTACATTTCTATTTATTTTCACAATTAGACAAAAAATCATCGAACAATGTATAGTGACGTATTGGTCCACAAAATTTGTAAATTAAACTTGCCAAACAAATCACGCATTCCTCTGTTCTAGCTAGCAAATATTTATCATTTTTAAAATAATTAGAAGAATATATCATTGTATTTTCTAGCACGTATGTCGTCATCGCCCCGTCAACGATCCACCCCAACATGAACTTCACCGTAAGCGTCAACATTCTCAAGGCCACCGGTGACGTCACAGTCGTCGCCCAAGTTCTAAGGGAAGCAACTCTCGTGGGTAGCGGTGTGAACCTTTTTAAGGCCGGTCAGTGAACGGTCCTTTGGCGGACAACAGCGTCATTATTGTTGTATCACCTATGTCGGTATTGCTGTTTCACCTATGTCAGTATTGTTGTATCACCTATGTCAGTATTGTTGTGTCACCTATGTCAGTATTGTTGTGTCACCTATGTCAGTATTGTTGTATCACCTATGTCAATATTGTTGTATCACCTATGTCAGTATTGTTGTATCACCTATGTCAGTATTGGTGTGCCACTTTCAGGATCTATATCATCATTTTATTATATATTTATTTTTCTGTGTCGAAAAGGGAGGAGAGTGGGACCAGATGTTTTTTTTAATGAATAGAAATGTCAGATTGACAACAGCTGACAAACCTGATAAACGAACTGTGCAGGAATATTGTCGAACATCCACTAAGGTTAAATACAGTCCATCTGTTTCTTTTACCTAGGCTTGTTGACGTATTTTTCGTTCAGCGTCATTCCCTAGATATCACATTCTTTTGTTTTAATATTTTATTTTATCAGCTGTGTGACCCAGCACTCGACTACATCATTCCATCGTCACGTGATTTATTTCTAACCAATCGGGGTTGGATAAGAGTGGACTAGAAAAGATAGACATACGAAAGCACCAGAAAATTTCTGGTTAACGATTTCTCTCCCTCAGTGCCACTTGACTAATTATTTCCCCGGCAGATTTACCGGAAATAAAATCAATACTATTTTTAATTAGTGTTAAAAAATGTTTCTCTCCCAGGTATTCCGGGTACAATCACGATAAAGGTAAGCCTTGCATTTGATTCATTATAAATTTTAAATTATTAAAACGTATACTCTTTCTATTTTCTTTAAAGCACTTCATCATCAAGCGAACTCTTCTGTGATATGATTTCGGAATATAAAGTTTATCTACTAAAACTACACATTTAAAACTTAGCCATGTGTGTGCTCGGAAAATTCGCAATCTGTCGGATTTTGTAGTGCGTTCTTATGTAAAAATTGTTTAAATTAGTAAATATAACCAAATCTAAAATTATACATCTAGCTATACAACACTAGTAGAAATACTTTGTTTTTCAAATAATGGCATTCATGGATATCTTCAAAACTATTTATCGTTGGATTAATGATATGTTTGTTCTTTATTTCACTTTTAAGTTCCAAACCATATTACCAAGTTACGCTAAGATGGCTAAGATACCCTTTACTGAATTTCTAATTCGATAATATAATGAAATTAATTACTGAAAAATTAGAATATAAAACTAAGCTTCTTTTGGTAGGAGAAAACGTAAATCAAATCAACATTAATTAGTTTATAACAAAACCAAGTATGACAGCAACGAAGTTTTTTTTTCACTAAACTATTTTAGGCGTTAAATCGTTCACATACATCTTTGATTGTTAGCAATGAAGTATGTTAAATTGGAATATAGTTTGATTTAAAATAATGTTTGTCTCTTTTTTATATGATGGACAAGCTAAGTGATATAAGTAGATTATTTTCACGTACTTGACTGTGGTTTTGTGACCGAGACTAGTGCTTTTCAACATGATTAACTTGCGGGTTCGGTACCCATGCAGTCATCGTGAATTTTTATTTTACCTTTCCACGTAGATGGTCCACCGTGGGAAACCGCAACCCACGTCATTCTATTTCAATACTTTTATTTCAATTGTTTTATTTGATATTCCAATGAGTTTCAAGCAAAGAAATCGATGATTATAGAAGAAGAAAAAGACGTAGGTCAAGGTGTGGGTTCTTTTGAGGTTTGTGTTCTGGGCTTTTTGCCACAATGTTTGAGGAGTGGGTTATGAGTAGAGGATGATAGAAATGATGGAGGAAACGTGACATTATTTCTAAAATGACCACTTAAATCATAGTTATCCAAAGAATAACGGGTGGTTTAGTTTATTTAACAACAGCAGTTAATGAAATAGTATAACAGGTATTTAATTTGTTTTAATTTATGAAAACCTATCATCTTTCTCCAGCTGCCCTCTGACCTGCCCAACAGCGGCTACACGCTGAAAGTCGTTGGTAGCGGCGGTTTGGTGTTTGACAAGTCTAAGAGTCTCAGCTACAACAGTAAAGAGGCTTCGTTGTTTATACAGCTGAATAAGGACATCTTTAAGCCTAGTGATACAGGTAGGTAGACTTTTCTATGGGCTATCTTTAAGCCTAGTGATACAGATAGTAAGACGTATAAATAAGGCCGTCTTTAAGCCCGGTGAGACGTTTATATTTTACCTGGGTGTCAATAGTATTTGTGTCTATACTATGGCTAGCTGGGGTTTTTATACGCTTTTATTTAACTTGCTACATTTGTCTGTCTGTCGTCCGTCATGGATCGAACCTGCCGAGCAAAATTTCACTTCTAACAGACTGGTTCTTTTCATACTTAGCACATGGGTCAAAACCCGAAGACATTACAATCTAGCATCAAATATGGCTTATTCGGATGCCTAATTAATTATTTTTGAATTAATTAAAATATCCTAGGTCGCTTCTTAAATGTTAACAAAGGTATTCAATAGATAATATAGTGACTCGCGCGATTTTCTATACATTTATTTAAATAGAATTGTGTTATTATTTTTTAAGAAAACCATTTATTTTCTTCTTTTAGTGTTTAATTTTTTTTAAACTTATAACTAAAACGTTTTTATCCATTTTTTTAAATTGATCCACATTGCTTTCTTGCAAGCATCACCATACCATACTTATTTTAAGTAGCTCAAACTATTATTCCAAGTGAAATTTAGAGTGATTGGTGTGTACTCCGACTTACAGTCCTACAAAGGAACAATGGACATTTCTATTTATGTAAGTAATTGCTCTAGTCTAGGGACAGCCGTACGAATCAATGCAACGTAAAAGTAATCTTTTAAAAAATATTTCTGTCGAAGTGTAACTTCACTAATTTTCATTTTTTCCTGAGATAGGACGCGAAGGAAATTAAGATCAAACAGTGGGTCAAGGTCAGTCCAGAGAAAGGGGTCATCGCCCAGGAACTGACCCTCTCGTCCCAGCCAGTGCTTGGTGTCTGGAAAATCTCGGTGGAAGCTGGCGTAAGAAAATTTTATTTTTTTGTCTCATGCTACTTTTATATAAACACTCAAAGATTTTAGTTTGGTGAACATTATTTTTGCATTAAAACAACATTATATTATTGCTTTGACTTGTGCACGATATCGTAACTATTCATTGAAAATTAAATTTGAGCTAAATTATTGTTGTTAAATTAAATATGTATGTATATAGATCTACTACATCTTAATACAAACGCTTTTTAACTCTGTTTTTAGAAAATGAAAGAAGAAAAATCGTTTACTGTAGCTCAGTATGGTAAATATTTTGTAATCGCGTTGAACACATGTTACTTTAACTAAATTCCTTTTTATCTCAAATTTTTTGTTCTAAACTATCTGTCTATATACTACTAAAACTCAAGTTTGTTTACATGTTTGAATATTTATTTCTTTGTTTGTCTGATTTCGTACTGTAAGGAAACTGCTTTATATGGGGGGCTGTAAAATAGTATGTTAGTAGAGAACAATTTTTTTATTGCAGACAGACTGTTAATCACACATTTATTTAAAGACGTTAATTAATTTATTGATTTATTCATAGGTAGATTAACCACATTTATTTTAAAAGATTAGAACAACCACTAGACTCGACGAAACAGTGACGCCACAGTTTTTTTGTTTACTTTTTAGTACATTAAAATGGCGGCTTTCATCATAGGCCCATTCAAAAGTTTAACGCGTTCTAAATATAATTTTCTGTCGGCCATAACTTTAACAATACGTCCGTTTGCTGTTGTTATTACGTTCCAACACTTATATAAATTTTCAACTGTCTTTTTCATTTAGTTTTACAATACATTTCTCTAGCTCTACAATCTGACCAATGAAAGTTATTTATAGATCTAAAAATATCATGTGGCCAAGCAAGTATTTATAGATCTAGATCTAGAATCTAGGTCAAACAAAAGATTAATTAGATACATACCAAAGATTAATTAGATAAAAATACAATCCATTTTATAATCATAATACATTTTTAGTCCTTAAATACTTGATATAAATATTTGTGATTTATCTATCTAGATCTAGATTTATCTAGCTAGAATAGGTTTAATGATTATATCTAGAAATCTAGATCTAGATCTAGCAAGAGTTACGCAAATACTAGACTTAAGCAAACGAATCTAGATCTAGATAATTCTATCTAGATCTAGATAATTTCAGACCTTCATTATTTTATATAAATCTTTGTTTGGCTAATTAAAGATAAAATTTAATTTGAAAGTTACTACTACTAGACTTAGAACTAGATCTATGCGCGTTAATCAAGTTGCATAAGGAGACTCAAAGTATTAGAGTATAGTATAAAAATTCATCTGTGACGTCAGAGTTAAATAGCTAAGGTGTTAGTGTAATCGGCTTGCATGCGGGTGGCACAGGTTCTACACCAATACGTCAATGATAATTTTTTTTTCAATTTTTATTTTATTTTTTAGATGTGAATGATAAAGTTGCCTATCTGAACTTGGCGGGATACAGGGCAGGTGAAGTAGAGTTAATCTGTTTGTTTGGCCTAAGCATATGTAGGGATAGTGTGGTCAGAGACATGCTCGGCTGGAATCGTTTTTTTAAACGATAAAAACATGTTGTCTCAGACTTGGCGGGACACTGGGCAGGTGAAGTAGAGTTAAGTAAGTCACCTGTGACGTCAGTATATTAACGGATAGTCCGAAATCGGTGTTTTCGGTGTTTCTAAAAGATAAAAAAACATATTTTTGATTGTGGTGTCTGTTTTCTTGTGACGATAAGTGACACTGCAGTAGCGTAGCGAGGGGGGGGGGGGGGGTGGGACGGACATATGTCCCCGGGCGCCGACCTTAGGGGGCGCCAAAATAGGTTGGAAAAATAAATTGAAAGGTTGAGGGGGTGCACATCGAAAGTTTGAGGGGGGAGGGGGGTTCAAATCGAAGTGTTAGAAGGTCCGATATTTCCTGAACAAACTGTAGTTTAGACTAACATTTACTCACAAACCATGGTTTTTAATTCGTGAATAATAACAATTAAAATACAGATCACATCATTCTTCTCTGTCTTGGTATGTTATTTTATAACATGACGTCTCGTCTTCACACCATACAAATATCATTATATAAAGCAAAAAAGTGATATTTTTATTATAAATTAATCTGCATAGTAGGACTAGAAGATGTGATAAAGACGGTGGGCTTTTAAAAAAAATAATGTTATATTTAATTTGTATCAAATGTAAAGCTACTACTAAAATCAGCTGTTGAAATACTTACCATTGAATTTACGTTTTGTAACTCATAAAAGAAAAAGAAAATATTTTCAGTTCTACCCAAGTTCAAGGTCGAGGTTATCATGCCACCTTACGTTTTTACCTGGGACTCCGACATCACGTTTACTGTTAAGGCAAAGTGAGTGCATTTGATCCAAGGTTAGAATAACAATATTATTCGCACTGTTTTCCCCCCTCCCTCGGTATTATAAACGTTAAATAACAACAGGAAAGAATAATCCGGGTACTATTGACGTTGTTTTTTTTCTTCAGTTTTTCAGAGTTATTTAACTTAACAGAATTACTCTTAAAATGAAGATACCATTTAAGGTAGTCGTCTTAAAAAGTTAGAGAATACTTGTAATCTCTTACAATCTGCAGGTACGCCTATGGTAAACCGGTTAAGGGAAGCGCAAACGTCCAAGTAAACCTACACGACTACTGGGAGACGAAGCCCGTGTACACGGCGACTGTCCCCGTAAGTGACTTGTTCATTCAGTACATCAAGGACGATTACCCGATCTTATATAAGTTATTGTACTTGAAATATCAGCTGTTGACAAAGGCTTAACATCATTTAGACATGAGCAATTTCGTTAAAACTAATTCCTAAATTTGAAGTAACCGCACAAAATTCTTTGTGTAAACACTTAAAATTATAACATTTCCAAGTTACTACTCAGCTGTGAAGAAAAAAACGATTGGCAAACATAGTCGCAAATAGACAAATTATTAAGACTTGGGAGATTATTTGTAATTTAAAGATATTCATGTAGTCAACATGCCACATTCCGAAATCTAAATTCTCACTCCACCGTGATGCGGAAAAACTTAATTTACCGCGTTATGTGTTTGTGTGTTAACGTACAATCGTTTTAACGTTTTAACGTTTTAACCGTTTCTGTTGGGTCGACGAAATTTCATTTAAAGTACAAGATCGTTTACTTAGATTCCCATCAACGTTTGAGTTTTAAGCCTATCAGGATATTATATGTTTTTATACTCAAGACTTATGTGGATCGCATTGACTATAATAGACTTAGAATTTAAAGAGTTTTATCCCGAAATTAATTGGTTTTATTACATTTAGTGATAATAATTTCTGTTCACTTTTTAAGCAGTTTACTACTGATTAACATTTTTATAAGACGAAGAATTTTCTGGTCCCCTGTTTTGTCAAAAACAAAAAAATCATTGGCGTTAGTTTAAAACGGGTTAATTTATCTGTTTGCTGCTTGCTGGGCTAAGGGTGGGGGTGGGGTGGAGGCGTGATATAAAACTGAAAGCCATTTGACGACAAGGCTTATGTTCGTCAAAATCAAACTATTATATATATATTTTTAAACGGTATAGCCCCCCCCCCCCCCCCGAATTGCGGGGTCTTCGGTGCAGTAGCTCATTAAAAATTATTTTTAAAACTGCTAAAATGAAAAACACGTTTTCTTGGGTTTTTTTTTATCTTCCTCAGATTGATGGAGAAACCAGGGTGATGGTACCTGTGTCGAAGGTCAAGGAAATTCAAGGCCGGCTGAATAAACTCACCCTTACCACCGTCGCCAATGTGACCGAGTCTTTGACAGGAATCAAGGTGTCCAGTAGTGAAACGGTCACCATTTACGACAGTAGTTTGAAGTTTAAGTTCCAAGTGGAAAACGCCAACTTTAAACCTGGTCTATTGTACCCCATCGATGTAAGTACTTTACAGTACCCCGCCTATATGAGTGCAATTTCAACTGTGTCAATCAGCTGAAATCTACAGTCCATAGTCGACAAAGTACTTAAAACTTACGGGTCATTGCCTGCCAAGCTGTCAAATAATTTATATATTTCTTTAGACATATGTATTGTTATCGTTACGAGTGACTATTACAGGCTTTTATTTAGCTCGCAACGTCTGATTTTTTGTGTTTGTTAGTTTGTTTTGTTTGATTGAATATTTTTTATTGTTTGTGCGTTCGTTCGTTCGTTCGTTCGTTCGTATGTTCGTTCGTTCGTTCGTTCGTTCGTTCGTTCGTTCGTTCGCTCGTTCGTTCGTTCGTTCGCTCGTTCGTTCGTTCGTTTGCTATCATTATTAAAAGCATTTATTGTTCATGAAATCTGTTGCACATTTTGATGGCTTATGTTTTCTTAAAGAAATCAATAAAAAAAACTATTCTAATGCATTCAAAAGCTTATGCTAAATGTTCATATAGTTTTATATTTTATTTTACAGATAAAAATCTCACAGCCGGACGGGCGTCCGATCGGCTTCACCAATGAAAACGTGAAGGTTAAAATCATAGGTATAGACAGCCTTTCTTCATACATAGACATACTTGAACAGACCCTGAGCGTCCCTAGCAACGGTCTGGTCACTCTACGCCCACAGATACCATCAAACGTCGAGTTCATCCATATAAAAGTGAGTGAAGTGTTATAGGCTCTATTGTGTAATACAGGTCTTTTAGCCATTGCTCTGTATCTTTTCAATGTTTGGTTTCTGTACCAAACGATGGGGGAAAATGTTATTCATTCTTATGTTAAGGGGTCGGCGTGGTCAAGACGGTAAAGCTCATGGTTGCTAAACGAAAAGCCTCGAGTTCGAACTTTCGGGCAGATGAGGCTCGTTAGCTGGGGACAGCCACTTTTCTAGGAGAGACAACTTCAAAATCATACAACTTCTGCCTTGTAGTTTGTTTTTGGTTGGACAGAAGCTATGGAAACAAATCCAAAAAGAAAAGCAGGCAGAAATCAGAGCCAATGGACTCACTAGTCATTAAGCAGTTGACAAGTATACTTTATTGTTTTGGAGCTTATCCGTTCCAATAGTAAAATTAAGAAAGCAGAAGAAGAAAATAAGAAAGCTTCCGTTGTCATTTTACTATTTAAACGGGGAACGATGAGATTTATTTTTAGGTATCTGACAATAATTGATTCTGTCTGTCGATTCCAGGCGTATTTCCGGGATTTGTATGGAACAGGGTGTGTAGCAATGAGTCATTCTCCTAGTAGCTCATACCTCCAAATCCATGAACATTCTACTTCTATAAAGGTGAGAAACAAAACTTTATGGATTGTCACATGAAATATATCTGTTTGTACTCGATATAATGCTATTTTTTCTCATGTTAATGATAATTAATTTACAGATTGAAAAGAACGAGCACATTTAATGTGTATTATGTTAATACACACCAAAAGCTAAATCCAACATAGATAGTGATTTAACCAAATACAGACTGCTCGCATTGATTAAGTTAAAATAAAATTACATTACAATTCTTGCAAATAATGATGCGTTAAACCGTTATTTTGTTAACGAGTTTGGTATTTTTCAAAAAAATATAATATTAAAGATGACCCCCCCCCCTCCAAAAAAAGAATATTCATCTGATAATATACACTCTAATTTCGCGCAATGCTAACCTTTTTTTTTAAACATTATTTTAGGCAGGGGACACAGTATTATTTTCAGCCGAAGGTACTGAAGCATTGCCTACCCTTACGTACCAGGTAAAGAAACATAATAGTGTTTTAAAAAAGATTGTTTTACATAATACACTAATCAACCAAACAGTACTCGAGTGAAAAAGATACGAAATTTCTGTGAATTGTTTTACCACAGATTCTCTCTCGAGGAAATATAGTAAAATCTGGCACCATAAATGGCAACAATCAGAAGAGCATCAATTTCTCCATCGTCTCTGTGCCCAGCATGGCGCCCTCTGCCATTATCGTCGTTTACTACGTCAGACCAGACGGTGAAGTTGTCCCAGACAGTATCAGCTTCGACATCAGCGGTGCTTTTAATAACAAGGTACAGACGTACTCTCTATAACATTCCTCTAGCGCTATCAACTGAGCAATTAACTAGAATATATAAGCAAGGTACACACGTACTCTCTATAACATTCCTCTAGCGGCATCAACTGAGCAACTAACTAGAATATATAAACAAGGTACACGTACTCTATATAACATTCCTCTAGCGGCATCAACTGAGCAACTAACTAGAATATATAAACAAGGGTGCGCGGACCTTTGACCACAGGTGCTTTGACCATAGGGGGTTTGACCATAGTGGTTTTGACCACAGCGGGGCTTTGACCATAGCGGTGCTTTGACCATAGGGGGTTTGACCATAGGGAGTTTGGCCATAGGGGGTTTGACCACAGGTGTTTTCTCAGCAGAGGGTCTTTGATTACAGGTGGTTTAATCACAAGCGTTGTGTGCGGCTTTGATCACATATGTTTTGTCCATATAGGGTCTATGATCACAGGTGGTTTGTCCAATGCTGTCCACATATGGTAAGGATTTATTTTAAAAGTTGCTAATTATATTTTAAATTGCGACATGATTTAATAGTATGTTAAATCATCATGCATAAATTCGTACACCGCAAAACGCGTGTCCCGTCCTGGTGTCTCTCTGAGACCAAAATTGATGGCCACGATACAACAAAGTTCATTTAGCTTTTTTTGACGTGCTATACTCTCCAAGATTCTCCATGGTTTTGAAATAGAGTGGTTTAGATGACAAGGTGTCGCGGGAGCAAGTTACCCAGCTGAGAAGCGATACAAGATGCTGCACGAAAAAGTACAATGTGCTGTCCAGACATATGGTCAAACAGATGTACTGACATATTTGCGTGCTATAGCACATCTGTCATTTAGTTAACCATTTTAAGTATTACTTCTTTAATTATATTGTTGGCAAGTTTTTTTTTATCTTTTTTTTTATCCTTTATATATGCTATGTATTTTCCAGTACATCTACATTATTTATTTGTGAAACTTGTTATATTATATAGCATTATTTGTGTTCCATTTATATTTAAAACTAGGCATATTGCCTAGCTTCGCTTAGGTTTTCAAAAAAGTTGAGAAATTGAATGATTAATTAATAGGTGATTGGCTGTTTTGTTAAATGCTAAGGGCCTAAATTTGTACAGTGGGGTACTTTTATTGTATTCATAAATTGATGGAATATTCGCAAACTTATTACTCGCAAGGTTATTAGAACTGAAAGGGCTTTCATAAAAATTATCAATCAAATATTATATTAAATTACTTTTGCAATTAATTTTACAATTTCAATACAATACAAAACTTAGTTTATAAAAAAAATATCCATTTAAAACAATGCTATACTTTATGATTTTTGTTTTTTCTTAAAAAGAGTATACAAATTATTAAAAAATTGTTACATTAAAAAGTAACCTCCCCTGTTCATAGACCAAATGACAAAATCTCGTATAATGAGAATTTCACTCGCAGTCATTTTTAGCCCTCTTCGAGGGCTTTGATTCTGACCAACAGTTTTTCCATACGGCCCAGTAATCTATAGAGGTGTATGCAAAAAAGTAGCCAGTTATTCAAAGAGTAAGTACCGTAAAATTTGTGTAGAAATTACCCTGTTTTCCCCATAAAATACAAAGATTATATAGGGAAATACGACTGGTCAGCTTTGACCCAATAACGAATTTTCCCGGACTTGGCGAGTTTTTTGTGACACCCCAAGGCGTTCTCTTACCACCTCACAAAATTTCAAGGGGGGTCGTCGGAGGAAAAAAAATTTCGTAATAGAACTTATATAAAGAGAATTTCACTCGCGGTCACTTTTTAGCCCTCGTCGAGGGCTTTGAGTGAAACCGACAGTTTTCTCTAAAGGTCAATCCATTTACCTAAGAGTATGCAAAAAATTAGCCAGATGTAAGGATGGTAAGTGCCCTAAAATCCGTTTTGAAATCACCCTCTGTTTTTCCCATACAATACAAAGATTATATAAGGAAACACGACTGGTCAGTTTTGACCCATTTAACGAATTTTCCCGGACATGGCGACTTTTTTGTGACACCCCAAGACGTTCTCCTACCACCTCACAAAATTTCAAGGGGGGTCGTCAGAGGAATTTTTTTTCGTAATAGAGCTCATATAAAGAGAATTTCACTCGCGGTCACTTTTTAGCCCTCGTCGAGGGCTTTGAGTAAAACCGACCGTTTTCCCTAAAGGTCAAGCCATTTACCTAAGAGCATGCAAAAAAATAGCCAGATGTAAAGATGGTAAGTGCCCTAAAATCCGTTTTGAAATCACCCCCTGTTTTTCCCATAAAATACAAAGATTATATAGGGAAATACGACTGGTCAGTTTTGACCCATTTAACGAATTTTCCCGGACATGGCGAGTTTTTTGTGACACCCCAAGGCGTTCATCTACCACCTCACAAAATTTCAAGGGGGGTCGTCGTCGGAAATTTTTTTTCGTAATATAGCCCATATAAGGCGCCGGTCAGTCGAGGTCAGTTTTGACCCCTTCTTCGTAGACTTTTCGGCCAACCGTCCCCGGCCCTCGTGTTTTATCGCCCCAAGGCACCATCGTGCCAAATTTGACGCGCCTGCGGCCCCGGGAAGTGCCCTATCGGGCACTTGACCACTTTGCTTTATATATATAGACCTGGCATACTGCCTAGCTTCGCTTAGGTTTTCAAAAAAGTTGGGGAATTGAATGATTAATTAATAGGTGATTGGCTGCTATCTTAAATGCTTATTTTTTTTTTTCATAAGAGATAATTTTAATTTCTTTCATCATTTAAAACTGTAAAATGAACTTCAAATATTTTAGTAGAATCAGAACATTTGAAGTTAACAAAATCCCAAAATGGCATTGAGTATAATTATCAATATACAGATAAAATCAAGAAAGTAACAAACAAAATGTCAATAATATGTTTCAAAAATGTTTCAAGTTCTTAGTCCAGTTAAGTATGTTCAGGTCTCTGGATCCTGAACACTACTGTCTGATTCATCTTTCTTTACACACTCAGATGGACTGTTTATTTTCTTTTTATGTGGATGTTCAAAGTCAGAATCAGCCTTCCTCTTTTCTCCTGGCCGTGTCTCGCTGTGTGGTTCTTCCTGGATTTTCAGCCGCTGAATCCTCCAATCAATCGCTCTTAATAGATTCTCAGAGTCTTTGGTATTGGTCATAATAAGGAAAACTTTGACATTTTCACCAGTGTCCATTGCTGTGATCCTCACAGACTTTGCTGATGCTCTCTCAATTGTCATTCCAGGCCAAATTTTTGTGTTTAAAACTACACGCAAACTGCCTTGAGTACGCATTACTAACCGAGACTGGGAGGCTTTAGTATCATCAGAAGAACGGTCGTTTAACCTAATAATGCCACGACCTCTTTCTACCTATGACTGTGTTGTAGCGTCAAACAAGAACAGCTTGGCATTAGCCTGTAAAACATTGGACTCATCTTATTCACCTGTGATTCTCTCTACTTCTTTCAATTCAGTTTTGTTTTCATGTTTGGCTTGATACTCTCGAGCAGATTCTTCAAGAGTTCTATTTAGTCTACCTGAGTCAGAATCACTGTCATCTTTGTTTGATGATTCTTTAGATCCATTTGTTTCTGTAACAGCTTTGGATGTTAAATTTTCTCCAAATATTGCAGCAGGTTTACCAGATGTGATGCCTGTGACTCGCTGTGAAAGATTTTTACCAAAGACAAAATCAGAATTTGAACTAGTTGAAACACCAGATGTATCTTTTAACTTATTATTTTTACTAATATCTGCTACAATCTCCTGTTTGTAAGCTGGGTCCTTAGGTGGAGCAGCTTCTAGATCTGGCTGTGTTATAAGTGGTGATGAGGAGGATGAGGAAGATGAAGAGACTTCACTGTCAGCACCGGACAATCTTTCCCTGACAGCTGCTGAACTATCTGTCTCAGTATCAACTTTGTTTTCTGTTGTTTTTGTAGGATCAGGCAACTTGGCAGGTTTCAAAAGAGGAGCTTTAACATGATTTGAAGGAGAAGATCCTGAGAATACTGATGGTCGAATATGAAAAGATTTACTAGCATTACAAGTAAAGCCAGAACCAAAATCTCTGCCAACAGCTGCACCAAGTTTACCAGGGGCAATAATACTTTCTCTATCCTCCCCTGATGCTGAAGCTGTAGAAACCACATCTGTTTTTAGTGGTGCCCTTGGTACAAAGGGATTTGAATACAATCCTGCATTATGAGCCGAACCAAAAGCCCAAAATCCAGGTTGTGGTGCAGCAAGCTTGGATGGCTGTATAATAGGATGTTCTCTGACATCTGTACTACTGACTGATTGAACATTGTCGTGACTGGACGTTGAGCTTGAATCTGAATTGGTAGCTGATTGAGGATTGTTAAAGGTAGAGGAGACTTTATAATCTTCCACATTATCATCTTCACTTTTAGTGGAATCTGCAGCATTGTCCGCCATCTTTCTTGTTGTTTAATTCTTTAAATTTCTTAAATGCTTAGGGCCTAAATTTTTACAGTGGAGTAATTTAATGTCACTCAATAATCGATAGAATATTCGCAAACTTATTACTTGTACGGTTATTAGAACTGCAAGGGTTTTCTTAATATTATCAATCAAATATTATAATAAAGTACTTTCGCAATTAATTTATACAATTACAGTTCAATGCAAAACTTAATTCGTAACAAAATATTTATTTAAAACAATGCTATACTTTATGATTTTTGTTTTTTTCTTAAAAAGAGTATACAAAATATTTAAAAATTATTACATTAAAAAGTTACCTCCCCTGTTCAAAGACCAAATGACCAAATCTTGTATAATGAGAATTTCACTCGCGGTCATTTTTAGCCCTCTAAGAGGGCTATAAGTCTGACCAACAGTTTTCCATACGGCGTAGTCAGCTTTTGAGGTGTATACAAAAAATTAGTCAGTTGTAAAGAGGGTAAGTGTCCTAAAATCCGTTTTCAAATTACCCTCTAGTTTTTCCATAAAATACAAAGATAATATAGGGAAATACGACTGGTCAGTTTTGACCCATTTAACGAATTTTCCCGGACATGGTGAGTTTTTTGGGACACCCCAAGGCGTTCTCCTACCACCTCAAAAAATTTCAAGGGGGGTCGTCGGAGGAAATTTTTTTTTTCGTAATAGAGCTCATATAAAGAGAATTTCACTCGCGGTCACTTTTTAGCCCTCGTCGAAGGCTTTGAGTGAAACCGACAGTATTCACTAAAGGTCTAGCCATTTACCTAAGATCATGCAAAAAAATAGCCAGATGTAAAGACGGTAAATGCCCTAAAATCCGTTTTGAAATCACCCTCTGTTTTCCCCATAAAATACAAAGATTATATAAGGAAATACGACTGGTCAGTTTTGACCCATTTAACGAATTTTCCCGGACATGGCGAGTTTTTTGGGACATCCCAAGGCGTTCTCCTACCACCTCACAAAATTTCAAGGGGGGTCTTCGTCGGAAATTTTTTTTCTTAATAGAGCTCATATAAAGAGAATTTCACTCGCGGTCACTTTTTAGCCCTCGTCGAGGGCTTTGAGTGAAACCGACAGTTTTCCCTAAAGGTCAAGCCATTTACCTAAGAGCATGCAAAACATTAGCCAGATGTAAAGAAGGTAAGTGCCCTAAATTCCGTTTTGAAATCACCCTCTGTTTTTCCCATAAAATACAAAGCTTATATAGGGAAATACGACTGGTCAGTTTTGACCCATTTAACGAATTTTCCCGGACATGGCGAGTTTTTTGGGACATCCCAAGGCGTTCTCCTACCACCTCACAAAATTTCAAGGGGGGTCGTCGGAGGAATTTTTTTTTCGTAATATAGCCCATATAAGGCGCCGGTCAGTCGAGGTCAGTTTTGACCCCCTCTCCTTAGACTTTTCGGCAAACCGTCACCGGCCCTCGTGTTTTATGGCCCCAAGGCACCACCGTACCAAATTTGACGCGCCTGGGGCGCCGGGAAGTGCCCTATCGGGCACCTGACCACTTTGCTTTATATATATAGATAAATATATGAGGCCTAGCGCCAGCCTTTATGTGCAGACTAAAATATCGTTCTTGACTTTTTTACTTTCTCGTATATACGAAGTATAAAGAAAGTCTTGTAATCGTGCAAAAAAAAATCGAGATTTTTACAAATCTCGACGTTTTACACCTCACTGATACGGAAAAACATAATTTTGCAATCTTTTCCGCATGTCTGTGTGTGTGTGTCTGTCTGTCTGTGTGTGTGTCCGTGTGTAAACACTATAACTTGAGTACCGTTACAGCTAGGTTGATGAAATTTCATATATAAGTATTTTATCAAAATCGTAGATCCGTATCAACTTTTGAGCGATTTCCTATAACCGGAAGTGGTCCTTTTTCTACTTTGAATTTTTCAAAAGCCTATAACTTGAGTATTATTTCAGATAGATAAATGAAATTTGATATGTAAGTAAAAGATCTACTTCTTTACCTTCTGTCAAATTTTGAGTAATTTCCGTTGACCGGAAGTACTTGTTTACGCTATTTCCGATTTCTCAAAAAACGCAAGTAAATTTATAAAGTACTAATAATATTGCGCACTATTATGCACATCTTTATTTAGCGTTCACTTGGTGTGCAATTCTTTTTTCTACGAGATTATATTCTATTTTAAAAAGTTCGAGTATTTAAAATGGATTTAAAATCATGTCTAGAAGTCTATATCCCGAGTTGCCATCCCCTGTAGTATTATATTAGAATATTCGAGAAAGTTTAGGGGAGATCACTCCCGGTTTATTTTAATACATGTTAATTTTTATTAACGTACTATCAGGAAACATGTATAAAATCGTATTAATTGTATCATAAATTTAAATCAAATAACAGTTTATAATTTAGATTTTAAAATCTATATATTATGGCAAACCCCCCTCTGTGGTCACAGCCCCGTTGTGGTCAAAGCCCCGCTGTGGTCAAACCCCTATGGTCAAACCCCCTATGGTCAAACCCCCTATGGTCAAACCCCCTATGGTCAAAGCCCATCTGTGGTCAAAGCCCCGCTCTGGTCAAACCCCCTATGGTCAAAGCACCTATGGTCAAAGCTCCGCTGTGGTCAAACTCCCTATGGTCAAACACCCTATGGTCAAAGCACCTGTGGTCAAAGAACCTAGGACCATAAACAAAGTAAACGTGTACTCTCTATAACATTCCTCTGATCAACTAAGGAACTAACTAGAATATATAAAGAAGGTACTAGTACTCCCCGTACCTTCTATTAAGTTAAATCCTCAACTCAACGTTACTAAATGTTTAACAGGTGACCGTTGATGTGGACAAGACAAATGTCGAACCAGGAGATGAAGTGACTATTGTCACCACTGCTGACCCAGACTCCAATGTCTTCTTACTGGCCATTGACCAAAATGATGTGCTAGTAAAAAATGGAAATGATGTTACCTTTGCTGATGTAATGATAAGCCACTATATATATTTTTAGCGCAATTTCCATACTGGAATTGCGATTCTTTCTTTCTTTCTTTCTTTCTTTCTTTCTTTCTTTCTTTCTTTCTTTCTTTCTTTCTTTCTTTCTTTC